>NC_069134.1:29973241-30125741 GCF_026914265.1 Mya arenaria | reverse complement strand
GCTAGTGCGCCTGTTCCTGTAGCTACAGCTTTAATGAACTACAATAAATGCTAGTGCGCCTGTTCCTGTAGCTACAGCTATAATGATCAACAATAGCGGCTAGTGCGCCTGTTCCTGTAGCTACAGCTTTAATTATCAACTATTACGGCTAGTGCGCCTGTTCCTGTAGCTACAGCTATAATGATCAACTATAACGGCTAGTGCGCCTGTTCCTGTAGTTACAGCTATAATGATCAACTATAGCGGCTAGTGCGCCTGTTCCTGTAGCTACAGCTATAATGATCAACTATAACGGCTAGTGCGCCTGTTCCTGTAGCTACAGCTATAATGATCAACTATAGCGGCTAGTGCGCCTGTTCCTGTAGCTACAGCTATAATGATCAACAATAAAGGCTAGTGCGCCTGTTCCTGTAGCTACAGCTATAATGGTCAACTATAGCGGCTAGTGCGCCTGTTCCTGTAGCTACAGCTATAATGATCTACTATAGCGGCTAGTGCGCCTGTTCCTGTAGCTACAGCTTTAATTATCAACTATTACGGCTAGTGCGCCTGTTCCTGTAGCTACAGCTTTAATTATCAACTATTGCGGCTAGTGCGCCTGTTCCTATAGCTACTGCTTTCATTATCAACTATAACGGCTAGTGCGCCTGTTCCTGTAGCTACAGCTTTAATTATCAACTATTACGGCTAGTGCGCCTGTTCCTATAGCTACTGCTTTCATTATCAACTATAACGGCTAGTGCGCCTGTTGCTACAGCTACTGCTTTAATTATCTACTATTACTAGGGATGCAAACGAATGGCAAAAGTGATATTCGAATATTCGGTAATTCTTTCGATCAAATATTCGAATATTCGAACACCAAAATGAACCTTTAAGAATTGTAGTAAACTATTATTATTCACTAAAGTAATAGTGGGGGCCCTGTTACCCTTCCTGGTCGTATTCGGTACACGCGACGGACCCTTATTGTTCCACAAATTAGCCTCTGAATTTCCCATTTACAAAATATATCCCAAGAAAAAGCAATATATCTTTAACCAAAAAAAACAAACCTCTGCGTTCATTTTTGTAAAAAATGCAAAATAAGATCAGGGAATTGCGTTTGTCCCGGTTAAATGACGATATGCGCCAACACCGTACTAAAATGGGATTTTGAAGGACCTGGGGTTAGGTTTCTCCGATATTTTATTTTTTGTTGTCGGTTGGAACACTTCTGGATCAAGGGTTTTCGACAAACCTCGATTCCTGCGCTGTGGTGGGATTACAACAATGCTTAATGTGTGTCATTTGCTCATAGGTTTGTGTATATATTTATATTACATGGAGTGAGTTCCGAAGAGATATACCGCTACACAAGGATAATACTGCTTCTACTATTTCTATTTCCACTACTGCAACTTCTACTACGACGATGACGATGACAATGGGATGATGATCATGATGATGATCATGATGATGATGTTGATGATGATGATGATGATGATGATGAGGAGGAGGACGACGACGACGACGACGATGCTGATTTTTCTGCTGCTGATGCTGCTGCTGCTGCTGATGATGGTGATAATGATATTGATGATAGTATTGATGATGATGATGATGATGATGATGATGATGATGATGATGATGATGATGATGATGATTTGTTTTGTTATAGAAGCGTATAAGGGTCCTTTACTCGGAGATACGCTTCGGTTTATATTTTTTTCAGCGCAGTTATAACATTTCCGTTCTTACATTTGAGTCTAAAAACAAACAGCGATATGATTTTTCTGATTACTGGTCTTTTATTTACCAAAAGTAAACCTTCAGTGTTATAGTTCATTGCATGTGCCTTAACTGTAAACACTAGACAAAATGAATGAACCAACAAACCCATACCATGCTCGCCCTCAAGCATGTCCACGGTGAACACGCTCTCTTTACCAACATCAATGTAAGCACCTAAATCTTATTTTTCAACATACATGTACTTTACATGTACCATGAATTGATATACGTTAGACATAAACCAAATGAGTTCTAGACAGCGCGCGGGATTTGGGAAGACCAAGTGAAGCTCGTTCGATTTTGTTGTTGTTTGAATCACTTCTGAATCGAGGGGTTTCGACTGCGATGTGATGGATTAAGACAACGCTTGCAGTGTGGAATTTGTGTAATTCCACAGTTGTTGTTTTTTATAAATTCGCAAACCACGCCTCCTTTGAATTGCCATCAAGCTGTTCGCGGTGGGAAGCAATATGATAGCATGTTCATAATATATAACCACGCGTAGAATGGTTAAAAAGAAAATGACGACAGATCAATCAGTCACGGGAAAAAGTTCATAAAAGGTAGTCAACAACGGACTTTGGGGGACATAGATTAGATAACCCAGAATTCCCGGACCACCTACACAATGCATTAGTCCCTTACCTTTTATAAACTGTTTTACTTAATTAAGGCTTTGCTTGGGTTTTCAAATTTGCATGGCGAGTAAGTTTCTTTTTGATACATTGATGCCTTTTGTCATTTCATTGATTGTAAATGATTCACAACAGTAGCAATATACTACCCTTTTACAATACATCGTTCTTCTTTTTATTCTTCTAAAACAAGTTTATGGTATCCTTTAATAAATTGGTGATTCAGATTTTTCATTAAAACAAATAAAATGATATTTCTGTTCACATATTAATTACGACACGAAATGGGTTCCCAAGAGATAAAATGCTACTTTCGATTTTCTTAAACGCATACTTATTTAAAACAATGCATAAATAAATTGTAATATTTGGGGATATGCTACTGCTGCTGCTGCTGCTACCGCTGTAATGATCTACTATTACGGCTACTGTTCTTGCTGCTGCAGCTACCGCTGTAATGATCTACTATGACGACTACTGTTCTTGTTGCTGCCAACAATGTGATGCTGCTGCTGTTGATGATGTTGATGGTGCTGGTGGTGTCGGTAGTGCTGCTGCTGCAGCTGCCGCTATAATGATCTACTATTACGACTACTGCTCCTGCTACCGATGTGATGCTGCTGCTACTGCTGCTGCTGATGATGATGGTGGTGGTGGTTGTGGTACTACTGCTGCTATTTCTTTCGCTGCTGCTGCTGCTGATGATGCTGTTGTTGTCAGTGGTGATGATGATGAGGTTGTTGTTGTTAATGATGATGATGATGATGATGATGATGATGATGGTGGTGGTGGTGGTGGTGGTGGTGGTGATGATGATGATGATGATGATGATGATGATGATTATTGCATTGCATGCAACCTTACAATAAACAAATGGCAAAATGAACCAACTTACCTATATCATTCTCAGACTCAACATGTCCACGGTGAACGCTCTCTTTACCGACTTCAATATTAGCACCAAACTCTTCTTTTCAACATAAATGTACTTAACATGTACAGTCGAACCCCGTTGGCTCAAACTCGCTTAGCTCGAATTCCTCGTTGGCTCGAACTAGAGGTAAAGGACTGATTAGCATTTACTGTAGGTAAAATTTTCGGCTTGGCTCGAATTTTCCGAGGCTCTAGGTTTTTTTCGCCGTCTCCGGGAGTTCGAGTCAAAGAGGTTCGATTGTACCTGACATTGAAATACGGTACAAATAAAAAAAATAGACAACACTTGCAGTGTGCAATTCGTCTTACTCCACACTTTTTAAAAATGCGCATACCACCGCCACCTTTGTACTCCCATCAAGCTGTTCGCGCTGGGGAAAAGTGATAGCATGTTCTTATCGATAAATCCTCAACTTACAAGAACGATTGAAGCGCTTAGCTTCTCTTACTCTTCAACCATAACCTTACGTTTTTGCTATATAAAACAACAGAGCAAATAACTTGTCAAAATTTTATTTTGTTTTATTTACATTTAAAGTTTGGATTTAATGGCGAGGCTCCATGTTATTTACACAAGCACGAATTCAAAAGCATGAACAGCGAACGAAGCAATCTGGTCACCTGCCAACTTGGCGTATTACTGGCGACCGCCCCAAAGGGCAAAGCAGCAGTTTTGAATAGCCCCCACTGGGCTTTACGAGTTTGATTATGAAATAAACTTAAGTATTTGAACGTGAATTCCGTCAAGGTGTACTATGGCCGGAACTCACAAATTAGCATTTTAACTTTAAGTATACTGTCTGTATTTATATAATTCCAATAGCTTAATAAATATCATAATTTAAGTGCTGCCGAACGCTAATCACAACGCATAAAGCATTATATACATGACAAACACAAAATATCACGATTTTAATAGGAGCCACGCCGCTGGTAAATTCACGAGTTGTCCATCCGATGAGAGTTTAGGTCCCAAAGAAGTGAAGAATATGCACCTGTGTTTGCGTAGTGGTCAGCGACTTTTCAAATTCGTCGTGGTGGCTTTATACGACCATGGATGTTTTAGCTCTGCTGAAAACAGATATGCAAAACGGGCGCAGACAAATGCACACATGCCGCTATTTATGAACATAACTTTAAACTAATCAAGAGCTAAGAAGCAAAAGGCACGGCAATTGGGTGGGTGGGAGGGATTTTTTCTTAAATAGCAAACCTAGCTCTTAAAAAACTGACCTTTCGGTTCGACTGCCTGAACGAAAGTGAATCGGTGGGGTTGCGCGCTCGATTTAGCGCATGCGCTGAATCTCTTTTTAAGTTTTAACCAATGAAATGCTTTAACGAAATGGCGGGCGCGGGAATCTTTTGATTACGTAATACTGTAAGGCGCCCTCAAGCGGATCTGTTGAATGATTAGATGTGTATTGCTAATGTAAACATAAAGGTGATGAAACGGGTTGATTATTCTCGATAACAACAGCTATTTTATAGTTAATAGCTGGTAATAATATATACCCACGTGTAGCATGGATAAAAAGAAAGTGATGACATTCTAACATTTTCAATCAATCACAGGAACAAAAGTTCATAAAAAGGTAGTCAACAACGGACTTTGGGGAACATAGATTGGATAACCCAGAATTCCCGGACCACCTATACAATGCAAAAGTCCCTTACCTTTTATATGCTGTTTTACTCATTTTAGGCTTTGCTTGGGTTTCAAATTTGCATAGCGAGTGTATATTTGATACCTTTTGTCATTTCATTGATTGTGAATTATTCACAACAGTAGCAATATATTACCCCTTGTAAAATACATGGTTCTACTTTTGATTTTTCTAAAACAAGTTTAAGATATCCCTTCATAAATTGGTGATTCTGGTATTTTATTTAAATCCGAAAAATGATAGTTTTGTTAACATATTAATTATGCCACGAAATGGGTTCCCAAGAGATAAAATGCTACATTCGATTTTCTTAAAGTGATCATTATTTAATACACTATATTCATAATATTTAATGAGATATTGCTACTGCTGCTGCTGCTACAGCTATAATGATCCACTATTATAGCTAGTGCGCCTGTTGATGTAGCTACAGCTTAAATGATAAACTATTACGGTTACTGCGCCAGTTGCTGTAGCTACAGCTTTAATTATCAACTATTACGGCTACTGCGCCTGTTGCTGTAGCTACAGCTTTAATGAACTACTATTACGGCGACTGCGCCTGTTGCTGTAGCTACAGCTTTAATGAACTACTATTACGGCTAGTGCGCCTGTTTCTGAAGCTACAGCTATAATGATCAACTATAGCGGCTAGTGCGCCTGTTCCTGTAGCTACAGCTATAATGATCAACTATAGCGGCTAGTGCGCCTGTTCCTGTAGCTACAGCTATTATGATCAACTATAGCGGCTAGTGCGCCTGTTCCTGTAGCTACAGCTATAATGATCAACTATAGCGGCTAGTGCGCCTGTTCCTGTAGCTACAGCTATAATGATCAACTATAACGGCTAGTGCGCCTGTTCCTGTAGCTACATCTTTAATGAACTACAATAAAGGCTAGTGCGCCTGTTCCTGTAGCTACAGCTATAATGATCAACTATAGCGGCTAGTGCACCTGTTCCTGTAGCTACAGCTATACTGATCAACTATAGCGGCTAGTGCGCCTGTTCCTGTAGCTACAGCTATACTGATCAACTATAGCGGCTAGTGCGCCTGTTCCTGTAGCTACAGCTATAATGATCAACTATAACGGCTAGTGCGCCTGTTCCTGTAGCTACAACTTTAATGATCAACTATAGCGGCTAGTGCGCCTGTTCCTGTAGCTACAGCTATAATGATCAACTATAGCGGCTAGTGCGCCTGTTCCTGTAGCTACAGCTATAATGATCAACTATAGCGGCTAGTGCGCCTGTTCCTGTAGCTACAGCTATAATGATCAACTATAGCGGCTAGTGCGCCTGTTCCTGTAGCTACAGCTATAATGATCAACTATAACGGCTAGTGCGCCTGTTCCTGTAGCTACAGTTTTAATTATCAACTATAACGGCTAGTGCGCCTGTTCCTGTAGCTACAGCTTTAATGAACTACAATAACGACTAGTGCGCCTGTTCCTGTAGCTACAGCTATAATGATCAACTATAGCGGCTAGTGCGCCTGTTCCTGTAGCTACAGCTATAATGATCAACTATAGCGGCTAGTGCGCCTGTTCCTGTAGCTACAGCTATAATGATCAACTATAGCGGCTAGTGCGCCTGTTCCTGTAGCTACAGCTATAATGATCAACTATAGCGGCTAGTGCGCCTGTTCCTGTAGCTACAGCTTTAATGATCAATTATAGCGGCTAGTGCGCCTGTTCCTGTAGCTACAGCTTTAATTATCAACTATTACGGCTAGTGCGCCTGTTCCTGTAGCTACTGCTTTCATTATCAACTATTACGGCTAGTGCGCCTGTTGCTACAGCTACTGCTTTCATGATCTACTATTACGGCTAGTGCGCCTGTTGCTACAGCTACTGCTTTCATTATCAACTATTACGGCTAGTGCGCCTGTTGCTACAGCTACTGCTTTCATGATCAACTATTACGGCTAGTGCGCCTGCGGCTTCAGTTACAGCTTTAATAATCTACTATAACTGTAACTGCTCCTGCTGCTGCTGCTACAGCTTAAATGATCTACTACACGGCTACTGCGCCTGCGGCTGCAGCTACTGCTATAATGATTTACCATTACGGTTACTGCTCCTGCTGCTGCTGCTACAACTTTAATGATCTACAATAAAGGTTACTTATCTTGCTGCTGCAGCTACAGCTATAATGATATACTATTACGGCTAGTGCGCCTGCAACTACGGCTACAGCTGTAATGATCTACTATTACGGCTACTGCTCCTGCTGCTGCTGCTACCTCTTTAATGTTCTACTTTAACAGCTGCTGCAGCTACAGCTTTAATGATATAATCATGGTTACTGCTCCTGCTACTGTTGCTACCGATGTGATGCTGCTGCTGCTGTTGCTGCTCGATGCTGCTGGTGGTAGTGGTACTGCTGCTGCTGCCGATTTTTGCTGCTGCTGCTTCGGCTGCTGCAGGTACTGATATAATGATCTACTATTACGGCTACTGCCCTTGCTGCTGCTACCGCTATAAATTTCTATTATTATGGCTACTGCTCTTGCTGCTGCTGCTGCTGCTGTTGCGACCGCTTTAATGGTCTACTATTACGGCTAATGCTTTTGCTGCTGCTGCGACGGCTATAATGATCAACTATTGCGGCTACTGCTCCTGCTGCTGCTGCTACGGCTATAATGATCTACTATTACGGCTACTGCTCCTGCTGCTGCTGCTACGGCTATAATGATCTACTATTACGGTTACTGCTCCTGCTGCTGCTGCTACAGCTTTAATGATCAACTATTACGGCGACTGCTTTTTCTGCTGCTGCTACGGCTATAATGATATATTTTTACGGCTACTGCTCGTGCTGTTGCTGCTACGGCTATAATGCTCTACTTTTACGACAACTCATCCTGCTGCTGCTACGGCTATAATGATCTACTTTTACGGCTACTGCTCCTGCTTCTGCTACCGCTATAATGATCACTATTACGGCTTCTGTTCCTACTGCTGCTACCGCTATAATGATCTACTTTTACGGCTACTGCTCCTGCTACCGCTATAATGATCACTATTACGGCTTCTGTTCCTACTGCTGCTACCGCTTTAATGATCTACTATTACAGCTACTGCTCCTGCTGCTGCTACCGCTATAATGATCTACTATTACGGCTACTGTTCCTGCTGCTGCGTCTGCTACTGCTACAATGATCTACTCTTACGGCGTCTGTTGATGATGCTGGTGTTGGTGTTGGTGGTTGTACTGCTGGTGCTGTTGTTGCTGCTGCTGCTTCTGCTGCTGCTGTGGCTGCTGCTGCTGCTGCTGATGATGATGATGATGATGATGATGATGATGATGATGATGATGATGATGATGATGATGATGATGATGATGATGATGACTCCACAGTTTTTAAAAAAGCTCATACAACCACCTCCTTAGTACTCCCACCAAGCTGTACGCGGTGGGGAAAAATGATCACGGTCGCGAAACATTGGCTCCAAGGAGCGGTATCTTAAAAGAGCCAATGACACTCCCGATATAGAGCAAAAGAACGGATATCATCATAAAACGTAAGTATGACTCGTTATTAATCTAATATCACAATTATGAGGGCTAAATATTTGAGAAATAGGGGAATGCAGTGCCATAAAAATATGTTTTATCTTCAAACGTATTTCGGTTATTTTGTAAACATATTGTTTATGGAGTTATAATTCCGATTCTCCCATCACATGCATGTTTACAAACAAAAGTAGAACATTTTTACCAATTTTCAGCTGCATTTCACTCAAGAAGCTTACATTTAAGATAAAACCAGTATTATTGAGTGCTTTCATTTAATCGGGAATAAAAATGACCGCCTGTTTACCGGAATAAGCATGTTTATACTCTTTTTCTGGGCTGAGCTGGAGCCAAAAGCCAGGGAGCTTGAGCCAAAGCGAGGAGGCTGAGCCAATACGCTGTATAATAATGCACTGAACTCGGCATATTGGGAATAGTTGAAGTTCTGTATTTATAATTAGTATTAAGATATTGTTGTATTTTTTTAAATATCATGTTATTGGCTCTTTTTTATATACAGCTCCTAAAAGAGCTGGAGCCACTGTTTCGCATTCATGTCATAATATATAACCATGGATGAAAAAAAAAGTGACGACGCTCTAACATTTTCAATCAGTCACGGGAACAAAAGTTCATAAAAATGTAGTCAACAACGGACTTTGGGGGACATAGATGTGATAACCCAGAATTCCCGGACCACCTATACAATGCAAAAGTCCCTTACCTTTTATATGCTGTTTTACTCATTTTAGGCTTTGCTTGGGTTTTCAAATTTGCATAGCCAGTAAGTTTCTATTCATTACATTGATACCTTTTGTCATTTCATTGCTTGTAAATTATTCACAACAGTATTAATAAATTACGCCTGGAGAAATACATGGTTCTACTTTTGATTCTTCTAAAACAAGTTTAGGATATCCCTTAATAAATTTGTGATTCTGGTATTTCATTCAAACCCCCAAAATGATAGTTTTGTTGACATCTTAATTATGACACGAAATGGGCTCCCAAGGGATTAAATGCTACTTTCGATTTTCTTAAAGTCATCATTATTTAAAACAATGCATTCATAATATATAAGGAGATACTGCTTCTGCTGCTGCTACTGCTTCTACCGCTACAATGATCTACTATTACGGCTAGTGAGCCTGTTCCTGTAGCTACAGCTTTAATGATCTACTATTACGGCTAGTGCGCCTGTTCCTGTAGCTAAAGCTTTAATGCTCAACTATAGCGGCTAGTGCGCCTGTTCCTGTAGCTACAGCTATAATGATCAACCATAACGGCTAGTGCGCCTGTTCCTGTAGCTACAGCTTTAATGATCAACTATAGCGGCTAGTGAGCCTGTTCCTGTAGCTACAGCTTTAATGATCAACTATAGCGGCTAGTGCGCCTGTTCCTGTAGCTACAGCTATAATGATCTACTATTACGGCTAGTGTGCCTGTTACTGTAGCTACAGCTTTAATGATCTACTATTACGGCTAGTGAGCCTGTTCCTGTAGCTACAGCTTTAATGATCAACTATAACGGCTAGTGCGCCTGTTCCTGTAGCAACAACTTTAATGATTTACTATAACGGTAACTGCGCCTGCTGCTGCAGCTACAGCTTTAATGATATACTGTATCGGTTTCTGCTTGTGCTGCTACCGCTATAATGTTCTACTATAACGGCTACTGCGCCTGCTGCTGCAGCTACAGCTTTAATGATATACTATATCGGTTACTGCTTCTGCTGCTACCGCTATAATGTTCTACTATAACGGCTACTGCGCCTACTGCTGCAGCCACAGCTTTAATGATATACTGTATCGGTTACTGCTCCTGCTGCTGCTACCATTGTGATGCTGCTGCTGCTGTTGCTACTTATGATGATGCTGGGGGTAGTGGTACTGCTGTTGCTGCTGTTTTTGCTGCTGCTGCTGCTGCTGCGGGTACCGCTATAATGAACAACTATTACGACTACTGCTCCTGCTGATGCTGCTATCGCTATAGTGATCTAGTGATTACGGCAACTGCTCTTGCTGCTGCTACCACTATAAAGATGTACCATTACGGCTACTGTTTTTGCTGCTGCTGCTACCGCTATAATGATCTACTATTAAGGCTACTGCTTTGCTGCTGCTGCGACGGATATAATGATCAACTTTTACGGCTACTGCTCCTGCTGCTGCTGCTGCTGCTGCTATGGCTATAATGATTAACTATTACAGCTACTGCTCCTGCTGCTACGGCTATTATGATCTACTTTTACGGCTACTGCTCCTGTTGCTGCTGCTACGGATATAATGATCTACTTTTACGGCTACTGCTCCTGCTGCTGCTATCGCTATAATGATATAATATTACTGCTACATCTCCTGTTGCTGCTACCGCTATATGATCTACTTTTACGGCTTCTGCTCCTGCTGCTGCTATCGCTATAATGATATAATATTATTGCTACTGCTCCTGCTGCTGCTACCGCTATAATGATCTACTTTTACGGCTTCTGCTCCTGCTGCTGCTACCTACCGCTATAATGTTCTACTTTTACGGCTTCTGCTCCTGCTGCTGCTACCTACCGCTATAATGATCTACTTTTTCGACTACTGCTCCTGCTGCTACTACCGCCATAATGATCTACTATACATCGATCCGACCTGTCAATCAAACTAATCAAGACTGCTGCTGATAACGCTATAATGATCACTATTATGGCTTCTGTTCCTACTGCTGCCACCGCTATAATGATCTACTTTTTCGACTACTGCTCCTGCTGCTGCTACCGCTATAATGATCTACTATTAAGGCTACTGTTCCTGCTGCTGCTTCTGCTACCGCTACAATTATCTACTATTACGGCTACTGTTGATGATGCTGGTGGTGATGTTGGTGGTTGTACTGCTGGTGTTGTTGCTACTGCTGCTGCTGTTGCTGCTGCTGCTGCTGCTGCTGCTGATGCTGATGATGATGATGGTGGTGGTGATAATGATGATGATGACACAGTTTAAAAAAGCGCATACTACCGCCTCCTTTGTACTCCCGCCAAGCTGTTCGCGCTGGGAAAAATGATAGCATTTTCATAATATATAACCACGTGTAGCATGGATGAAAAGAAAGTGATGACATTCTAAGATTTTCAATCAATCACAGGAACAAAAGTTCATAAAAAGGTAGTCAACAACGGACTTTGGGAGACATAGATTGGATAACCCAGAATTCCCGGACCACCTATACAAAGCAAATGTTCTTTACCTTTTATATGCTGTTTTACCCAATTTAGGCTTTACTTGGGTTTTCAAATTTGCATAGCCAGTAAGTTTATATTCACTACATTGATACCTTTTGAAATTTCATTGATTGTAATTTATTCACAACAGTATTAATAAATTACGCCTGGTGAAATACATGGTTCTACTTTTGATTCTTCTAAAACAAGTTTAATATATTCTTTAATAAATTGGTGATTCTGGTATTTCATTGAAATAAAAATATGATAGTTTTGTTGACGTATTAATTATGACACGAAATGGGTTCCCAAGAGATGAAATGCTACTTTCGATTTCTTAAACGCATCATTATTAAATTACTGCGATGATGATGATGATGATGATGATGATGATGATGATGATGGTGGTGGTGGTGGTGGTGGTGGTGGTGGTGGTGGTGGTGGTGATGATGATGATGATGATGATGATGATGTTGTTGTTGTTGTTGTTGTTGTTGTTGTTGTTGTTGTTGACGACGACGACGACGACGACGACGACGATGATGATGATGATGGCGATTTGATGAAAAATATGTCCATTTTCTAATTTTCTGATAACTGATCTACACGAAGCAAACCTTCCATGGTAGAATTCAATTACATATGACAGAAATGAAATGTGACATTAACTTATTAATTGCAGTTAGCATAAGAACTTGACTTGTTATGAATGTTTTTCATAATGGTAGTTTAAAATAGATTTTAAATACCTGCATTTAAACCATTGTTTTATTAACTTTTGTAAGACAATAGTCGTGGCTGATATTTAAGATACGGGCGAATTTAAAATGCTTTGACCATACATTTATTCATTTTAACAATCGTGGCAAACATATTAGGAGTTCAGCGGGTAACATAAGTCGATTCTATTGAAGGAATTGCGAATAACATGATTATGTTATTGGAGGATATCAGAGCTGGTATTAACAATTTTAGTTCGATATAGAATTTTGATAAGGTAAAGACCTGAACATGAGAGTTACTCTTAGGGTTAAAGCATTCATAGAAACTTTTATGTATGAAATGTTTGTGAAGCGGCTGGAGATTGGATTTAACTTTTAATACATATTTTATTTAGGGTAATAATAACAATTTATAACTAATCGAATCGTACCTACTACATAAAGTTAAAAGAGTGCTTTAAAGATGAAAGGAACGTTAGCGGAGGGGATCTCAAAAAGAGAACCGAGGCCTTATTCCAGCTCGGTTCATTCACAGGATTATTTTGTAACAACAATGCAACTCCGAAAGATGGCAACCGCGGGGAAGCCACAAAAACGACACCTGATCAAATACAAGAGATCAGCGTCACCGTGTGAGAATCGGACGCTGGACAAGTTCCCCATGCCCCATAAAAGGGAGGACGCGCTGAGGTCCGCAAGGGGTCAGAGGTCGCAGAGACGAGAGAATGGACAGAGGATGACTAGGGACAGGGCGGAGAGCGGCTCCATGCGGGAGTACGGTAGACACATGTTTGACTTCTCCGTGAAAAATGTTGACAATGTTAATCTAAATGTGAATATGAATAATGGAAAGCATACTGGAAGCGAACCTAAATTCCCCACTAGAAAAGGTAAAGAAAATATGAACAATATAGCTAGGTCGAAATCTGAAATGGCTGACGTACCGCGAACGCCGCGAAACAACGGCCCGACACCGGACGGCAGTATTTTACACAACCGCCGACAAAGAGTGCTCAATCAGATACGCACGCGTCCTCATATGGAACAAGAATCTCAATTTAATCACGAACGATCAAGGTCCTCTCTCAGCCTTAAATCCGCCATCTGCGAAAAGAGTCGCCGTCTACGGATACTTAGCGTTAACGATTATCCCAGACCGGAATCTACCTTAGGAAACTGCTCGATAAACAGTTCCGAGTTTATATTTGTTCCGATGGGCGATACAACCTATAGTGAAAATGGACAGTTGACATCTGAGTTTCAAAGGTCCAATATGACATCGACCATGTCTATATACAACGACACCGAAAGTTATTTTACACGGGACCCTTTTGATGACGTCGATGAAGCTAGCCTTTCTATTGGTGGAGACTTTACTCCAAATGACCATTCAACGCGACCCAATTCACTAGTGCACTCTCGACGGACGCTCCTCCCTCCGTCGACACCATGCCGGTTGCAGCTGGTCTCCTTAGACGAGGAAACGTCCGAATCGGAGGAGGAGGCTGAAGAGCCAACAGCGGAAGTGAAGAAGCCAGACCCGCCATCGGCCCCTCAGAGGGGAGTAAGGTATAAAGAGTAGATAAAACAGTTAACAAAGCTAAAATGCGATCACCGATTATTAGAAATAAATGTGGCTGTTGTTACCGTACAAATGTTGCAGTGCATTATCGACATAATCGGGATGATAGATGTATATAGGTTTAGTATTTGATGTATTTTGATGGACATGTTGGGCTGGTCTCATTCTATGTCAATTGTCTATGTGTCTACAATAACTCTTTTTTTGATTATTATTTATTTATGTTTGTTTGTTAGTTATTTCGTTCAGTCAGTCAGTCGTTCAGTCGTTCAGTCGTTCAGTCAATCAGTAAGTCGGTCGGTCGGTCGGTCGGTCGGTCAGTCAGTCAGTCAGTAATTCAGTTGTTGTTTTTTAAATTATTTTTTATGTTTTTTTTTTATGTTTTGTTCGTTATTTCGTTAAGTCAGTCAGTCATTCAGTCAATCAGTAAGTAAGTCGATCGGTCGGTCGGTCGGTCAGTCAGTCAGTAGTCAGTAATTTCAGCTGCCCTCCCCAAGAACGGACATATATTTTCAATATCGGTTTATTTTTCGAGCAAAAACACCCACAATATGTGCCTTGTTATTAACTTAAGGAGTTTAAATGTGCATGCATGATGGTTATAATAGGTACGCAAAGAAAGCGCTATACATTTCTTTTCAAATTAACTTTTCATCAGCGTTTAATGAAATTTCACCAGCGTTTATTAAATTTCTCGTTCTTCCAATAATTTTGTATTCAATGAATGGAAACGTGGCATTAACTTTTGTAAATCTAAAATTTATTATGCATTCTTTGATTCGCATGTTCCTTCAAATACTCATTTTTTGCTACGATATATTACAAATGCGCTTGAAATGCTACTTAATAGATAGCATGTAAAAACTCACATTTGTATAAGGCGTTTTATTTTGTAAGGATAGGATCATATTCTTTACCTTTTGCAGTATTCTTTAGCTTTTATCTGTAAAGTCAAACCCCCTTTTTATCATGCCTCTACTATCTAATCAGCTCTAAATGAGCCAATACTTGAGATTTATGTGCACTTGTACTCGAACGCTTAAATGATATCTTACACGTAAAGCCGAAATAAGTTTTCAAATGCTTGTGGTTTCGTACTTGAATGGTGATAAAATATAGCACAATCAATGACACAATTTATGGTAACACTTCGGTCTTACTTTTGATATTTTGCGGAAGAAATATAAACTTTCCAGTATCCAATGTTAACATCACGACGACGGCGCATATGCATTTAAAAAGGAGCCATGGTACATATTAACTGAACTAATCATTACTTACAACATTTCAAAGTTGTGATCAGCTGGTTATTATTCCGTTTGTTTTTAGCTCTATACTTTAGTGACGAAAATCGAAATCAGGTATCTTCATATCTACTTTTTGACATGACATGTTAAAATAATTAGTGCGCCGGGGTTACAAAATGGGACGTATGATGTTATGAGGTTTAGAAATAGTGCGAATTAAAATACCACTTCATCTAAATACGTGAATAACATTGCAACAATGATGTGAATTTGAAAGCAATACGACGAATCTGAAATAATTATTGGTGAGGAACCGAGGGGAATAGATAATTCCGCAGGAAATGGAACTGTGTTGACTAAAAGACCCTGCCTTATTTACCAACTACAAATAGTCAAAACATCCTTAGCCAATATCGGGTTTCACTAAATTAACATTACACTAGCAATAAACTTGATGAAAGCAATGTTCATATATCCTAGAACATATAAATGTTCATATAGTTACTGTTATAAAACTAGCTATTAAAATTGTATCAAAATACATCAATTCTCATTACCTTTTCTTAGGTAATGACAGGTAATTGTCGGTTACAGTTTGGGCCACTTATATTTTTTTGGATTCGATTGTTATTGCCCGTGAATTAAAAAAAATCACTCTTTCATTTCAACGCTTTCCTTTTATTGTCTGAGATTTATCGATATGGCAAAGTTTACCATATTAAGATGACAAACGTCAGCCCGGCATCTACTCCTTCCATGCGTGGTTGTTACGGAGTACCGGCTGGACATAACTGTAGTTTAGGTTAATTTGTATTTGTCTCATTGTAAACAGACAAAGCCTTTGAAATCCACATTTGATTGATATACGCGCTGGAGTCAATATGTCAGGTAGTCAAAACACATTCAACATTTAAAAATAACGGTTCCGACAAACGGTAATGATTGTTTTGCGAGGATACTCGACTTAGTGTTTGTGGTATTGGACTACAGCAAACAGAACCGAAAGAGCCCATTTCCGTTCCGTAGATTATCAATCCTTGAAACACGTGCGAATGCTGACATATTTTTATTTTTGTTCTCGTAAATTGTTAACGTTCTATAGAAAATGAAAGAGCCGGAAGTAGTGATGCAGCCCGAACGAGGCTTTTTTTTTTATCTATAACGCTATATATGGTGTCTTTTTATTTGATGCAAAAACATGCGTTATTTGAGATCTAGTTAATGTCAATTTTATTCAAATTTCTGCGCTACAGCACGCTTCCGGGTCATTGACGTCAGAAGGAAGGGCTTTTAAGCAAACTTTTCCATTATGTAATTGTCGACATCTCAGACGAAAGCGCTAAGAATAGTGTCAGGGGACATTTCATCGTAGGTTCGATTCTCAGGGACCCTCAAGCTTTCTTCGATTACACTTATTTAAAACTGCACTCTTACCCCAAAATAAGATTTATCACAATTAATAATATAGTTTTAATGTTCCAAAACGGATAAATAAATGTTGAAAACAATGGTTCTTATGAAGGATGCCGAGTTTAATTTGAAAGAAATGAGCATAAAACACGGTATTTCTACCTCATGAGACTATAGTAGACCACAGTTAATCTTTATGCATTCACCAATCATTGAATATTTTTGCGCTTTCTGTTCTTAAATAGACGGTTACAATCTTGTTATCAGTAATTAATATTTTCCATTAATGCATTATTTAGTAAGTAGTTAAAGGTTTATCAGTCAAAATTGATGTTTGATGTTATGATTGATTAAGCAATCATAACAAGGGAACTTGTCACTCAAGCATTCAGCATGGACAATGCTCGGTCATAATAGCTCACCATGAGCCCTGCTAAAAACCAAATTACATTATTTTTATACGAAACGTTTATGCATTATTATTATTACAATTGACTGGTACATTATGCCTTTCAAAAGTCCAATCATCGCAGACTCGAATATATTCATAATTCATTTAAAGAATATACTTAATGTAATAATGTAAATGCGTCTCATTCTTCCTTTAAGTTTATGTCGATTGAATCGTGATTTGGATTTTATGAGCACTAAAAATGCAACTTTGATCGTTAAAATAGAATGTTGAACATCACGCTAGCATGTGGCCTATATCTTATCAATGGAAGGGTGATATTCGCTGCCTATATCTTATCAATGGAATGGTGATATTCGCTGCCTATATCTTATCAATGGAAGGGTGATATTCGCTGCCTATATCTTATCAATGAAAGGGTGATATTCGCTGCCTATATCTTATCAATGAAAGGGTGATATTCGCTGCCTATATCTTATCAATGAAAGGGTAATATTCGCTGCCTATCTGTAAAGTCAAACACCCTATTTATCATCCTAAATAATTTAAAATACATTTACCCATTCTTTCAAGCTTAAACGCTGAAAAGAGATTGCATTGTATTGTCGAACCCCATTGGCTCGAACTCACTTGGATCGATTTCCCCATTGGCTCGAACTGGCGACAACCGTTTAGAAGCCTCTGACGAAAACAATCGAATAATTTACATTTTGTCATTAATTGTTTCTATTAATTGAGTAATGTTCTAGCTCGTGCATGCGAACTGGGTAGCATAGAGATATTCGCGGGGCATTTGGACTTAGCACCAAGAAGTTCAACAATTCGCGTCAGGCCTGCCAACTACATTATATAGGAGACCAACATTACACATAAACTGTTACATAGGAGCACGATCGTTTTGTTTTTCTTTCTTCCTTTATTGTCTAGAGTAGTTTTACACACACTGACCGTTCGTCGTTCCGACGCCCACCCTTTCCAAATGTAGCTAATCGGGTGTCGCTTTGAAATATTGCTGACAAACTGCCTTTGAAATCCACTTTTACAAACAGTCACTTCGGTAAACAAACGGTATTGACTATCGACAATAATACTCGAAAAGCTGGTTACAGCAAACACAACCGAAGGAGCGCATTTACGTTGCGTAACTTTTGACCGCTAATGAATTCCTGGATGAAACTCATAATCCGTGTTGGATTATTCGCCATATATTTAAATTAGGGCAAAGAAGCTCTTTTTTTATGTTTTTTTGTGCAAATAAACCACTGGATACTTGTAAAGTGGCTGTATACAATCGAGTACATAATTTTCACACTATTTTGATCCGATATTAGTTTTCCATGTATGTTTTCCATTAGTGTATATCACAAATGCATTTGTTGTTATGGTTGGTTTAGGCCCAGCCGATCTTAAAATAATCCTTTCAGAGTGGTAAATTGCTTCCTAGTATCAGTTTGTTTTTCTCCATAGAATTGGACAGAATACCCGAAAGGGCGTAATGATGACGCGCGTAAAAAATGAAAATATTTTCATACAAAATAACACATCTATTAAGATAAAATCAGACAAATCAAAATGAACATGTACATGTTGGCAATCATTTAGCTTTAAAATGATACTTTAATTGAGAATATCAATTAAGTAGTTCAGAAGATATTGAATATATAGTAGAGGCAAAAGTTCGTTATACAGTTTCTATTTTATTGATATATTGACCCTTTAAGATCAATTGTAATATTAAAATAATGATTTTAAGTTAAATTTAGCCGAAAAACACTGATATAGAGAATGTATACACAATAAACGTCATTGTTAATTGTTCATTTTGTTTAAAACATCACCAAATGTGGTAGTGTCTGTGACGCATCATTTACGTATTCATATTTTACACTATCGACCAATTCATAATAAACAATTCTTTCTGGGTTTGTAGAACCTCTTGAAACTTTCTATCGCGAAAATAGTGAGATCTTTCTGTATCTGGAATAGTAACAACATGCTGATGTTAAGCCTTGATGTAGTGCCCGTGACGCTGTAGTGTCCGTGACACAGCCAACAGTTATTTGTCCTTATTTTCATAAACGTTTACTTTGATATTCAGGGTCTGGAAGGAGAACAAAAAGTTCTAATACATGCTTTGGAACACCAATAATAGTAGTATTTTTTATGCTATTGCAACATAGTTGCTCTTAATACTGTGAAATGACAAATGGTAAAAACACACATACAAAACCATGCATCTTGTATCTGGTATATACTTCTTTCAATGATTCCATGCGCACTTCAAGTAGGCATAAACAGCAAGTTGGGTACAGCATAACTCTAAAATTCGAACTTAAATGAGAAATGTATCGAATTATTTTGTCAATGCATTTCATTTTTCCAATAAAGAGCGAAAAGGAGCATGTCTTTACTATTTTGTACCAGAACTTTAAATAGTTCTTGTTCTAACACTATATCTAATATAATCAAACATTTGTCTTTAAGACGTGTATTGTCATTAAAAAAAGTATTAATTCGGAAAGTCAAATTCAATCTCAGCTAGCTCCTTTAATAGTGTGTGTTATGCTAATTCATTATACTTGCTATTGTGATTAATTACGACTCTGAGATAGAGCAAAGGGTCATGTTTAATTGTGTAGGTCAATACCGCTGAAATGTAATTTGCAATTATATGCTAATATTAGATAACTTTTAAAGTAGTTTGCCCGTAATTGACAGTCCTTGTTTTGCTAATAGATTAGGCTGAAAGCAAACATATGGACTGAGAAGCATCCATTTTACCGATCATTGCAAAAATAAACCGTAACCAAATCAAACAATCAGTTATCTCAGGCAGTGTGTACCAGACTTGTCCAACAATTGCACAATATTTCAATGTTGAATGTTAAACATTATTTGGTCTCTCTCTCTGTCGTTCTGTCTCTCATTCGAAACTCCTTGGCTATTTGTATCATTGTTTTCGATAAAAATGGCCGAGGAGTTTCGAATGTATGTCTCTCTGTCTCTCTCAATAAACAAGACGGCCAGGATCAAAGGCCACAATTGTCATGGTACTTACCGAAATGACACAGCTTTCAACAACCGTCTATGGACACAGATTCTGACCAAGGTCTATGAGATTGCCTGATTTTGATATACGCGAAGTCTGTCTGTGTTGTTTGTACGTTGTGGGTCTCTCGGCTAGTATATGTTGGGCTTCATCCAGGTTCTTTGTTAAATGAATGGCTACGGAATTGTGCCTGTTGTTTTCATTGCATTAATGTATAGGGCCAAAGAAATATATCAAATTATCAATATGATTAGATTTTTAAACAATAATGGAGTGGTATTTAATACTGGTCTTAATTGGATTTAAGTACGTTGTAGCATATCGGTTTTCTCGTCATAAATTACGGAACTATACAGTGAACTGAGTTGACGATGTATGACTGTAATATTTACTTAAGTTGCATATTGAATAGCACACATGACCCTTATCGGTACTGGACATGCCAAATCTTATGAAGTTCAGGTTGGATCTTTGCACTAGTACTTGTAGAGGAAGAACAGTTTTCATCCTTAATATCTGACATAGTACCCTGATATTGAACCTGGCGTTGTATCCTCTCTCAAACTTGGTATAAAACTCCATAAAGACAAACGTCTTACCTTGTTCAGTGAATATGGCTTCTACATTGTTAACATTTGACCAGGTGAACTAGTTTTCATCCTGACATAAACGATAATTCAAACATCTAGATTATAGTGACTAACATACTAAACAACTTCCATACAGATGGAGTAAACAAAACTTTACAAACTTGAGTTTAAACAGAGCTGTTCTTACACTTTACCTAGGTTGAAATATGTTACTTAAGTTAATATCAGGGCCATACACTTCATTGACTTCATTCACTCTAATGGTCAGTTTATTAATAACAAGTAATCCGATTAGCTACATCGTTCTTAGATCCAATTGATACTAATATTGAATACCAGCCCAGCAGAAGAATCACATTTTATCAGGTATAAACAATATCAAACTTGACATAGAGTTCAAAGCGAATCACATTCAGACCAATTTGCATGACGATTACCTAGAAAATAAGGTGATAACAAGGAAACAAGTTATTACGAAAACAAAGTATGACCATGACAGACGACGCATACATGGAACCGCCATTGTGGCAACTATGTCTTGCTTACCACACGACAATAAAGGAAAAAATGACCATCTTCTTGTTTTGACTATTTTAAACTTCTCTCTTCAAATATTTGTTTCTTCGAGTAGCAATATTTATCAGTAAATTTAGCAATATCATGACGACTTTTATTGTCGTTCACAAGATAAAAATTAGAATACAAAACAGGTGTGTATACAATTCTCTCTTTGTATTATACTCTAAAATAGATCAGTATGCTTCATTTACGACACTTATCAAAGTGCAAAGGGTCATGGTTTTATTGTGTTTTATTGGGTAGGTCAATACTGTATTAATACGGTACCACAATCTGCTAATAGTAGTATACCACTGTATTGTTTTTCATTATCTAGTTATAAATATTTTTACACTTATCAACATTAACTTAATATAAACATATTCAATAAAGAAAATAAGTTTCACTATATTCATCGCAAAAAGAACCTGACCAAAGTGCAAAGATTTCTTTGTTGCGGAGACTAATACATTTATGCTGTAAATTGCAAAATCGGCTATGAATTTATTCATTGTTATTAAAGAGAAGAAAAATAAGATTTTAATTCAGCTGTGGTTATTGATGACGTCATTATCAGGCAAATTGTAATCTTACTGAATGGGTTGTTAAATTTGAAAATAAAAGTAACGAACATTTCGTTTTGTTAAAAGTGTTAAGTTAATGTATCTCTTGGCAGCAATGCTAATGTGAAACCATGATTTATGATCCAGACATGTTTATCATTTGTTCAGTTCAAGTACAAAGATACATCAAAAGATATTCATTTTTAAGTACCCTGTTAAAATTTTAACAGGATAAAGCTCATCTCAATACTTTTGTTATGGTAGAATTTGTGTAATGTCTTATGAAATTTTGAACTTTATCTATATGATAATTACGATTATCTAATGTTAATATAGTAAAATAAAGACTAAGTAAGGAATTCGGTTTAATAAAATATGCTACATAAGATTCTTGTGCTTAACAACTTTTGACAAATTTTGGCTCGACTCATTCGAATCTTTCACATTTACCATCATACTAAAGTTATAAACATTTCATAGGTTTTATAAATTTATGGGGATTAATTACATAATAATGGACTCATTTAAGTTTGTTTTCATAAATATAAGGGCAAAACCGCATATGCTACTGACCTAATTTACACGAATCTTGCGCGTGCGTACCTGCACTTTGGATGTTCAGACTTTCACATAAGTTTCATAATTTTTCGTCGGTAAATTTCATATTTATCCTTCCGGAAACAGACATTATAGTGTATGCGTTTTTTTCTTCATTTATTAAGTGGCGATAACTTTTGTGATACTGGTCCGATCCAATCAAATCTTGAAGAATCTTGCGCTTGGTCGAGCGAACTGTGGTTATACACACTTAACATTGGCGTTCTTACTTTTTAATTTATTTTCAATCAGTAGCATGAGTTCTAGCTCCGGATGGACCCATTTTAGTTATTTTAGAAATAGGGAAAACTACCTCAGAAAAACTGATGATGCACATCCAAAACGACCCTGTATAAGTTATGCTAATAAGCATAGTATAAGAAGCATTTAGTATGATTTACAGCAAGATTTTTACTTAGCTAGCAGGTATTGTATGTTGTGCGTTTCACCCTCAGTAGACAAAAAGCAAGTACATTTGTAAAACGCAATTATGCATTGCCAATAAAAACAATTTTTACTGTAGTTTATTTGTCTTCTTCATGGCGATTAACTATAACACCGTTGAAAACTTGGGTAAATCACCAAGATATTTCGCTTTGCTCACCACCAATACGCATTGTATTCCTAAAGCTTAAAATAACCACTAACATGTACTTAGTTATGCATTTATGTTATTCCTCTAAACATAGATCCAATTTAACAGATTTGATATCCTTAAATAAAACCGATGTTTTAACAAAACACTTAATAGGTTTTTGCCAAAATATATCCGACTTATACTTGACCATTTCCTTCACACCATACATTTGTTACAAGCAGTTTTACCAACAGAACGAACAGCGATTAAAAGCATGCTAAGTTAAAATATCAGACCGGATTGTGGAAATGATTTATATATCAAAAACAAGAACAAAAAGAAAACAAAAAACAGCAACTTTGATTTAAATTCAGGCAAAAAAATAGTGAAAACACTCGTGGGTATTGTTATTATTCTTTTTTGCCCGAAATACGACTTCGCATAATATATATATTTTTTACCGAAAGGCATTACATAAAACAAAGACACAATGTTGTATTACACAAAGGAAGTAAAACACTGTAATAGTAAAATACGTTACATGAACACTACCATACCATGGTCGTTAAGTCATATTTTTTGTAATAAATCATGAAATTAGTTCAATCATTCGTGCCAAATATACAAAGCAAATCTAATATTGTTACGACCACAAATCTGTTCTATTGTGACATTAATGTAGTTCACAGTGGCCAATGTTTGGAATGCCTTAATGTATTAATTGTTCAACAATACATCAATCAGACGAAGTATTGGA
Organism: Mya arenaria; assembly: GCF_026914265.1. Taxonomy (NCBI): domain Eukaryota; kingdom Metazoa; phylum Mollusca; class Bivalvia; order Myida; family Myidae; genus Mya; species Mya arenaria. The sequence goes on along the minus strand of NC_069134.1, from coordinate 30,101,946 downwards.
GACATTGGAATTTTCTGTAATAAACTGTAACAGACAACTCCATATTTAGTAGGTAAACTGCCGGTACGTTGCTGTAAATTCCATTGTATTTTAGGAATATGGGCTTGAGATATTTGTCTCAATCCTATAAAATGTATTATATACCCCCCCCCCCCTCACCCAATGAACTACCGTATCGCTGACGGTTCCAACGCGGTAACATGTAAATATATTTTGGTCAATGTTCAGTCTAGGTTTTTTTGTTGCGTTGTGACGTTGTGTGTATCTGATTTAATATAGGGCCTGAGTAGTGTACCCCTAATAGGGTCTTTGTATTTGTTTGGCTACTGGGCTTGCCACTGTACTTTCCGTTATGTTAATCCTGTTTAACACAATTGGTCGTCGACCATCACTTTTATATTATTTACAGTACATATGTAAATAGCAGTGTGTTTTGTTATTTATTTCTTAGTTCAAATCGTTTTCAGATTCCAGGAGAGTGGAACCATTGAGGATGAGTAAGGACCCTGTACTCTCGAGCTAATATTGCACTCAATATAAATCATACTTCACTTCTTTCATAACTCTTCTTTTGTACTTTGCCGATATGAATACGTATACACAATTGTATCGCAGTATTATTCAGAGTTTATTCTTCTATATACTTTAACGTATTTATTGATATGAATTGTTAATGAACATAAGTATTATACTTATCTATTTCACCATAGAAACCAGTTCAAAAGTCGCTGTAAATTTTAACTGACATATTTAATAGTGCTTATGATTTCCGTCAATTGTGACTAATTTTAATATCCACACAGTCTACACGGTAATATTGTCAGTTGTTGCCAGTTCTGACAAGAAGCCGTCCAAATGAACTTGCCGAAAGCCTCTCTCAATAACTCGAAAACGTTGATAAAATGATGATTGTACCCATATTTTTAAACAATATCAATTTCCTAAAGGCAGTGTACAGTTTTGTTCAAAAGTATAAAAAGGGATTCACAATAATTGAACAAAGTTTAAAGGATCATATCTTTTGCTCATATAAATATGTAAATCTGCTCAAATCTTTAACAATATAAATTATCTTTATTCTGCTCTTGTTTCTGCTGATAACTAGTCTTATATATGACTTGGGGCAAGCTGACTGAATTCTTAACTTGCCCGACGACAATTTTACTGGTCCTTAGCATTGAGCAAGTGTAGAAGACTGTACACATGACTAGGATTGAATACTTATTTTGTTTTATTCCTGTTAACATGTTTTAGTTGTTATTCCGCTGCTAATCATTACCTCGAAAACCTCTGTAAACCTAATACCTCACGTTTTCTATTTCAATTTACTAAAACAACAACATCAAAACCAACAACAACAGCAACATCAACAACACTAAACAATAACACATATAAATGAAAAATCAATTAAAAACAAAAATAGAAATGATAATAACTAAACATGATATTGCATTTAATGAACAGTTTTACACAAGCTAAGGCATGTATTTTGTTTGTGTTATCAATCTTCCGGAATTGAGTTATTATTATAATTTTGTATTACCAACTTGCCACTCATGGTACTGATAGCAATTATATCATTTCGGTTTCTTTTCAGACGCGGAAAAGTCGTGGAACCAGAACCAGAGCCAGAACCAGTCAAGGTAAAACTCGTTCTCAAAGGACCTCATTGCTGGGTGGATGATGCAACCGTTTCCAGCGACCAATCAGATCACGAGGAAATCGACAACACGGATGGTGACGTCATAGCAAGTGGTGACCAAGTAGCAAAAGACATCCAGCAACAAAATGTAGCGCAAAAGTCTGAAAACATTGCGGCAGGGAATCAAAAGAATGTACCAAAAACTTCTATTGTAGTTGAAAAACCAGCCAATAATCAAAACAATTCAAAGTTGATGAAAAATGCCTTTGAGCAAGCCTTGCAGAATGCAAAACCTGATACATGTGAACAAACGTTGAAAAGCAATGAAATAAAGAATGCAGACACCAATGTGCAAAGTAATACGGCACAGGAAAATGTTGGTAGTAATGACAATGTCTTGAATGGGGTCGATGAAGAAAGTGAATCAATTCCTTCTTTACCAGATTTTATATGTCCAAGTTCAGAAAGGAAGTCTCGTGAGGCAGCACTAAAGCACTGGCTTGCCACAACTCAATTTTCCTCAGGGTGCTCTGAGATTCCTGTGATATAACATTTTACATACGATTATTATTGTGTCACCATTCCGTAAACCAAAAGTCTAATTAACATTTGTAAACAAAATTCTGTGCAATGTACATTTAGACGTTAAAATAAAACACCCTGGTTTTATCACAAATAAAATACAGTTGCTTTCATTGTGGGATTGTGCTATGTTCTATATGAACTGATATTTACTAGCATTATAAAATAAATATTTAAACCAAATCTTAGATATTGGCTACATCTTTCCTGTTACTTTCTATAAACTTGTTTCCAAAAATATTGTCAAAAATACCCATACTTTAACAATGGTACACACCAGACTATTTTCGAAATATGCACTTTGGGTTTGTTTTGTATAGACTGATGACCAACTTTCTAGGAAAGCGGTTTCTACAAAAAAAAACGAGTTTTTAAACATTCGGAATTTTATATTAGAAGATACAAAGTCCAACTGAAATTATATTTTAATCCATGTGCGATCTGTCTGGATTTGCTTTGTAGTGTGTGTCTCTCGTTTAAATGTCTGTTAGGCCTTGCTCTGTTCCTTCAATCCGGCCCTTCGTAAGATTTTGGCAAATTGGTCTGTTGTTTACATTGTATAATTACAAATGAAACAAACGAGTATAACAAACTTATTGCTGTTAGTTGTTGGTTCATATTTACTCTCGGTTTGATTAAGACTGTTTATTAACATCAAAAGATCGTACAGACAGCCTCGTGCTGGGTACATCACTGTTAAATCACCCTCGCGCTGGGTATATCACTGTCCAATCACCCTTAAGCTGTATTTCATTTTCAAGAACCATTTAGACATATTTAATGACCTCGAGGAACAGAAAACAGTATTCAAGGATTTACTATTTGTAATGTAGTAACTGTGTTTCACATCATAAAACACTGTTTAATTATGAATCAAGGAACATTTTAGTATGCTTTAGTATAGAGTATTGTGTTTAAGTATGAGTGCAATTAAAGAGTTCAAAGGGTCATGGTTCTTCAGAAGAAGTTAAACCGACATGTTAAGGAATATTGCTGATTTTAATATTAACATAAAATAATTTAATTTGCCACCTATTCCCATTATCATGCATGCTCCTGAAAATTGGCCGATTCATTGAGAGCAAACAGCTCATGCCAACCACTACTTCTAAGATTAAACCGATTTTAAAAGGGTAAACCTTTCCGCTTAAAACACAAAGTTGTTCTAAAGTTTGATCTGCCTTTTTTCGACCTGCTTTAATCCCTTACTCAAGCTTGACATATATTCCATAGAGACACACATTCTGAGTATCATGAATCTTTGATAGAATATGCGGATTTTAGAACGTTTACGAGAACATTGTTCATAATGGCTCAACGCATTTTCATTCATCAAAGAATCCTTTGAACGGGGCTATGCCTATTTATAGCAAATCTAATATTTAAAGTTGATTTCGACAATTAATGAACATTGAGCTTGAATTGATATACATGTATATTAGCCATTTTAGGAATAAAATATTAAATAAATCGAATAATTTATGACACTAAATCTTATTCCATAGCTATTCAGCCAATTGACGTATTAAGATTTCATGCAGACTGAAAATAAATGTAATGTTAAAAACCGTACTGGCATGTGACCTGCATTATCTTATAAGGAAGGGGTAATGTTCTATACTTTATGCTGCCTATCTGTGCAGTGAACCCTGTTTTATCATGTATTGAATTTTAATCAGCCCATACTTAAGATTTATCGTGTATTTTATTGTCAAACTTCGAAGGAGAGCTGGAAATTGCATGTTAAAAGTGATAAGACATAACATATAAAGTGTTGCAATGCATTAGAGTGTACGGTTTTACATGTAGGTACAATAAGGCAAATGCGTCTAGTACAATGGTCTTGTGCTTTTCTCATAATTGATTAAAGCCTTTAGCGTCTCTATGGTGGGACTGATGACAACGCTATATTTTTCTGTTGCATAAAATGGCTCTTTGTAATCAAGGTAAAAAATATACCAAAAGGCTAAATTAAAAGCTTCATATTGGACTATTTTTGAGCCGTTATTCAGATTTGAAAACCTTGTAAACGAACCCTTATTAGGGTGTCCGCTTAACACTACAGAAAACAAAGAACTGTTTCTAATTAAACTTCAAATTTATCTTCGTGTTTTGCCAAATGTTTTTATGTCTAGTTTTTTTCCTCAAATATGTGTTGTTCTGGCGACAATAATAATAACAATTGATAAGATTTAATTTCATGGCGACTTTTACTATCGTTCACAGGTCAATAATTCAAAAAAAAAATCAAACAGGGGTGGTTTAACATTAGCTCTTTATATTATTCTCTAAATAGATAATTGAACTTAATTGCGACACTGCTCAAAGTGCAAAGGGTCATGGTTTTATAACGTAGGTCAATACCGTATAATAACGGTGCCACAATATGCTAATACAGTCGAAACCTGTTGACTCTAGCTCCTAGGGACCGGTGAAAATACATCGAGTCTCAGAAAATTCGAGCCAAGCGGGAATGCTTACCATCGGTATAATGAAATCGATCCTTTACACCCAGTTCGAGCCAACGAAGTATTCGAGCCAAGCTAGTTCAAGCCAGCGGAGTTCGACTGTAACAGTATTCCTCTAAAGTAGTGTTATTTGTTATTCAGTGACTTGCTAAGAGATTATAAATGTTTAGGATCATGTTATATGGTTTATTACAGTAGACATAAAGAATAACTATTAAATACAATTAACATATCAAATGACAAATACACATTTAGATTTTTACCCAATTCATTGTATAAAGAACACGACCAAAAACTTACGAATCTCAACCTGTTTTACCCATGTCATTGCAAAAAAGTACTAACCTAATAAATTACGAAACTCAACCTTAGTTAGAAGTTTTCTTTGTTGTAAAAAATCTGCATTCATTACAAGTCAACCATTAATAACGAAAAGCAAAAAATACGGAATCTTTATTCACTTAAATTGTGGTTACAATATGCGTACGCATTGCACTTTCTATTTTCGGAATGGGCTTTACAATTTAAAAAAATAAAAGTAACGAAATGTTCTTTTATTAAAACTGTTCAGTTCATTTATCATTTGGCATTGAAATTTCATGAGCAACGATAATGCGATAATGTGAAACCTTGATTTATGAACCAGACAAGTTTACCATTACAAAGAAATGTCAAAAAGAATCATTTTTAATGTACCATATGAAAAGGCTATCTGAAATCATACAACTAGTTTTTAAAGACTTTTAATTCTCATTGAAGAATGGGAATTAAAAGTGTTTAAGGAACTTATTTTCATTTTTAGATGTATTATGTTTAACTTATTTGTGTGCAGTTGGAATGCCTATCTTAAATCACAAAACTATTCTCAAATGGGATTTAAAAGTATTTAAAAACTTATTTCCTTTTTTAGATATATTATGTGTACTGTTGGGTGTATTCAAATAAAATAACTACACTTTTCACAAGAAAACTCCTGAAATAAACTCGAAAGTCATCTATTTCTTAAGGAAGACTTCCCTGATTGCATTAAACATTCAACTTTTACAACTGACGACATCAAAAGCACAGTCGTTCTGAGTCACGGAGTATATTTTTGTATTGTTTAGGGGAAAGCAAACCATTAAAATAAGCTTGGCAAACTTTTGATATAACAATTTCTCTAACTGGCTGTTAATCCACCAAAAGACAGAGCTAATACAAACGAATCCGGGAAAAAAATCTACTCCAAATGCAAATAGAATTTGAGACCAAGACAGATAAGCCCATTTGGATACTGTTACGTTCTGAAGACTCTAAACTGTTACAGCTCATTATCTCTCAGCCTGGTCACACCTTGCTTCGCTCAAAGCGACGGGGTTATATATCAAGCCTCAAAATTTCGAAAGTTCATAATAAGAATAACTAGCTTAAATCGCTTATTTCTTTCAGCCAAATTTCTAACTTAATTTTGAAGTTCAAAAACTCCGAAGAATATAGATAAATTATACCAAAACACAAATATTTGTCTCAGCTTAATCCTTTTATAACTAAGGGATTTCTGATATTTATTACTAAAGAAAGATTGAAATAAAAACTAACATATACTTTGTTATGTATTAATGTCATTCATCTCAAAATAAATCCCAAATTAAACGGATTTTTGTAGCAGACTTGGCGTCAAGATTTGCTCACATTTGCATGCAATTTGGAAAAAAAAAATATTTGCAAAAAAACTGATGTTACAACATAAATCACAAAAATTGAAACTGGTTTTTACCCAAATGCATTAGAATCACACACCTAAAAAGGACGATAATGCAATGGTAAAATATGTTATATGTACAGTATAATACCAGGCTCGGTACGCCATAATTCCTCTTTGGAAAATAAATTGAAACTTTAAGTTTGTTTAATCATTAGTGCCAAAATATGGAAGGCAAATCTAATTTGTTACGACACAAAGCTATTCTATTGTGATTGTAATGTAGTTCATTGTTGCTAACATTTTTGTTATGACTTAAAGGATTAAGTGTTCAACAATACATCTATAGGTCCAAGTCGTGGATACATTGGCATTTGCTGTAATAAACTTTAAAAGCAAGACTATACCTCCATTGTAGTATTGAAACAGTATTCATGCAGACGGGCAACACAGTTCGGATAGTTGTCTTCCTCCTTTAAAATGTATAAACCTCCACAAAACTCCAGTTTCGAAGACCAATTCCAGGCAGAAACCCCGTCATTTATTAAAACACATATGTTAATACATTTGAAGTCCGTCTTTTATGTTTTGAAGGTTGTATGTCTCTTGTTACGTGTATATTAGACCTTAATCTTGTGTCTATAAACAGGGTCTTCGTTAGATTTTCGGCTACCCGGCTTAATGGATGTTCGTCGATTTACAATATATTTTTCGATGTTCTGTGTTTTGTTACTAGTTCTTAGTTCAATCAAGGGGAGGGGAACTATTGAGGATGAGTACGGACCCTGTTCTGTCTACCTTATATTGCACTGAATATAAATACCATGTTTCATTTTGTTACTGGATAATATCCTCTATACCAAAGGAATAAGTATATACCACTGTGTTGCAGTGTTACTCATAGCTTCATTCTGCTGTATATTTAATATATTTATTGAAATGATTTGTTAATAAAATGAATTGTATTGTAAAGGAAATAAATTGTTAATAAATATAAGTGCTATAATTTATCAGTTCAACATGGCATCCATTTTAGATGTTGCCGGGAATTATAATTATAACTTCTAACGGCGTCCCATCAACTGTGAATAATAAGAATATAAATGACTAGGAGAGACTTTTAATTTTAATTGTATCCCGAATAACATTTAATAAATGAATTATAAAGTGTTTTTTAAATATTACCATTAAATACTAATCTATTTGCTGTAAACATCTTCATGCTCTCATGCTTCATGTAAACATGCAATGGGTTTTAAGTGAGTTGCTTGTAAACTTTGTATGATTAACTTGCCACTCATGGTACCCAGGGCCATTATATATATTTCGTTAGTATTGCAAACGAAGTCCAGCAGTAAAATATGATGCAAAAACCTGACAACATTTGCGAGAAACAAAATAATTTACAAAAACTTTCTTCTGGAATTGCAAGAAACCAATACAATACAAAGCTGACGAAAGATGCCTTTGAAATATAATTTCAGAATACAAAACCTCAGACATGTAAACAAACGTTGAAAAGCAAGGCAATGAAATAAAGAATGCATACACCAACGTGCACAATCAAAATTGAGCAGGATTACACTAGCGGTAGTGTCAAAAATATATCTCGCGAAGCAGCACTAAAGCACTGGCTTGCCACGGCTTAATATTCCTCATGGTGCCATGAGATTCCCGTGCTATAATGTATTTTGCATATTTTATAGACGCTGCGGCTTATAATACAAGTGATACTAATTAACATTTCTTGCAGATCAGTTAACATTATCCTGTGCAATAAACAATTATAATTTACATGAAACACCATAGGTTCAATACAAATGAAATACGGCTGCTTCAATTATATGATTGTGCTTTGTTCCATTTGTAATGATATTTACCATATTTATGTTTATTTCAATACATATAAACTATCTATAAATTCAGTTAAAAGTTAAACACTTTAAAAAAACTTGTTTTTTCTAAAACATTTTCATGAGGAATGACTGCAGACCTTGCAATTTCCGACAAACACATTTTGGAGTTGGTTTTGTTTCGACTGAATACTGACTGCCTTATGAAAGCAATTTATGAAATTACTTAAGATGTTTATACATGTACATTTGGAACTTTATCTTAGACGAACGCATAAGGCGAAATCTGGAATTGTACATAATGAACCAAACGTGTACAACAACATTTTGCCCGAGACGTTTGCCAGAATTAAATAGCTGTCACGATTTGATGGTAAACATATAGGTACCTAATTTTCTAATCCCAATAGCTGTCTTGATTTGATGGTAGGTACTTAATTGTCTTATCCAACTAGTGCTGGGTTAAGCTGTATTCTATTTTCAGGAATCGCTTAAGTCATATAAAATAAGCCCGATGGACAAGAAACGTATTATGAATGCAATTGTTGTTTATGTATTAACTGTGTTTAACGCCAATTTTTCTTAAATGAATAGAACGAATTAATTAACCCATTAAATGTCAACTTTGCTCTTGATATTACGCGTTTGTATAAAGTATTGTGTTTCATTACGACTCCAATAAAAGAGTTCAATGGGTCATGAATCTTTTGTTGAAGTCAATACTATAAAGGTATAACGTAATTATAAGTTAACATTAGCATACATGAAATTAATTGGCCATGCTCTTGCAAATAGGCTTAGCCGAATGGAGCAAACAGTTTAGACTATGATTTAATCATTACTAATCTTGAAATTATTCAGGAGAAATCTGTCCTTTTTTATGCCTAGTATACATTATTGGTTTCATCACTATGCATAATATGAATATAATACCTGCAAAAACTCTGGAAAACCCCCAGTTTAATTATGCTTCGTTAACTGTTACTTCTGAGATTTAAACAATTTAGAGTATAGTCCGGCAGATAAATGCCAAATTTCAACTTAACCGTGCAATCGCGTATATACAAAACTTTTTTTACATTTTTGTGTAGGTTAGACCTTATTGTAAACGAATCCGAGTGATGCCACACTGGCATCTTTGGGCAACTCTCTAAAACAAGATGGCCGCCAATATGGCTGCCGAAAAAGAAAAAAAACACATACAATTACTATATTTCTTTATTGAGGTTTATGTTAATAAAACAAAAGATTACATCACAACATTAACACTCTCCTGTGTAAATGTACTGGTTTAAGATGGTATTTGCTTGTGAAAAAAACCCCCATCAAACTGTCACTGTCTGAAAAAATACGTTACCAAAGTCAAACTACGATTGTATTATTAGAATGGAGAGTCATGTGAAGTATCGTGTTATTTTGGTTTATGATTGGTAAGTTAACTACGTGCTAGCAAAACTTTAATTATTAAAAGTTTGCAAGTTTAAGCAGATGACCATGTCATGTACGTAATGTACGTTACAATGTCTACTCAGCTCATTTACATTTTCTTATTTTGGGATTCATGATCATCGTGTTTAAAATATAAAACTGAATCCGAGCGACACAATTTTACTGCATTATTTCATAATTTCAAATTTGCAACCCATGTAATGCACGGTTACAATGAAATGTTACATACGTTACCACAACCACTAAATTTCAGTTCCTTTTGACGACTGATAAGCATCGTTATGATAACATAAAGCCATAACGTGGCTCAAAACTGAACAGGATAATGCTATGATTATACATTTGCAAATTTTAGCAGAGGTCAATGTAATACATGAGTATGTAATGAAACTTACGTTACCACATCTAGTTAATTAATTAATTAACGGTAAATGAGTATTGTGGTAAGAATATTACAAAAAATATCCAAGAGATAAACAAAACGGAAATTATGCTGTACTTAATATTCTCACTGATAATATTACAAAAAAGTTATCTACATAGAACAATTGTTTCATTTGACACGTTTTGGTTTCAGTGTTTTATCGGTCATGTTTACAAACATATAAGCAAGCGTATTCATTGATTGCCTATTTGTTCTCTTCGTTACAGCACATATATTCTCCACGACAGACACAGAACACAGTGCATGACAGTCGAGAGCTACAACAAAGACATCACATACTAAAGAACAGCATTTGGTTTTCACATGAACACCTTATCAGTTTAAAGATTCCCTGTGGTGCCCTTTGTACATCAATATGAATTATAACGGCTGACAGCGATTTGTGATCTTCATTCGCATCCAACCATGATCCGAACGATCAAGTTCTAGTGGATCTGGGTTAACGGCGTATTTCCATATACATGCATAGGGAGTGACTGAACTTTTGGTGCTGATGCTGGAGATTTTTCAACCTTTTTGGCCCCTGCAATAATTCTCATGTCTAACATTGCATTTATTTAGTCGAGCTCGAAACAAGCAGCATCGAAGGACGTCAATTCCCTGACGATGGCGTCCAAAATCAGAATGTTTTATTTCAAACAGACTCGAGTGTGTATTAATGAGATTTTATAACCTTAATAGCTATATCCTTATATGCCAATGTGTCACAACCGGATAGTGCATGAGATGCTGGTATATCCAGTATTATATCATAGTTAGCCTCAACAGTCGCGTTGATGTCTTTAACTGCATGGCATTGTATTGGTAATTCCATTAATACTTTTAAAGACACTTGGTGTACTAGAAAATGATAAAGGGCCAGCATAAACACATCGATGTCTTCAGATATTATGCACATACCACTTTCGGCCTCATTGGCAAACACAACCATTTGTTGAACAAGGATATTATTCGCCTCTTCATGTTCTGTGTGCATGTCTTATCGTTACACTCTCTGTAACATCGAGTTGAAAATCGTCTTTCCCAGTTATAACGAGTTTGTGTCTTGAGCCCGTTTCTGGGAATGTTACATTTGTCGACAAATCGTCACCAATAAGAGAAATCAACCGTTTTAGTTAAATGGTACAGTAAGAATGGCCTACTGTGTGGGCAATTGCATAAATGTAAAAAGTTGGTGTATTTGACAATATGTAATTCCTTGTGATTCTCGCGTTTCACCTTTTGTGCTGTCAAATACCAAGTACACATTGAAGTTGGCCAGTTTCCTTTCAATATATCTTCTTAATTGGAAAATGAAATCAATCACCGTTCCATTTATGGGCCAGCGAATTATACATACAATTGCAGAACCGCCAATTATAACACATTTCATCTGCTTTGGTGATTGTCTTACAGACGTTTCTACATGTAAATTCTTCTTCATTTTTTACTTTGATTTGGCTATTCTGAGATCACCTGATGCAGGAAACAAAGAGGTGGAAACAGGCGACAATTCATACGATAACACACTTTTCAAGTCATTTTCCCGTGAACTCGCTTTCAGACCAATAACTCTGGTATAAATCAACTCTGTGTCAAATGATCTCAACACATCGTTAGTGACTTCTTTGATGCGGATTGAGTTTTAATTGATCGCAGAATGGCTTCGAAGAATGATACTGACTATCCGTTTTCAAAGTCTTTTATTTGCTTCTTACCTATTGCGATGACATCGTTTACATTAACTGTTTATATCCTGCTTTTCCTATCTTCGTTAAATGTTTCCCTGTGTCTTGTTGTCGTTCTCCATCACAAATAGATTTGATGCCATGTTCCATTTGACTACATATGTGCAGACTGAGTACCTATAACGTTTCAGTTTCAGGCTTGATTGTGATTCCTTTTATTCCACCAGCGCCATGCCCATACCTCATAAAGGTCGTTTCAATGAACATATCGCTCCATATCGCGTTTCATGTTTCGGGTATGTGACGCATTATGTGTTCACCTTTTAAGATTTTTTTTCGGACTGGTTTCGGAAGCGATTCCTTCGATCTCAAATAATACAGACCACAGCGGGCATACTTTACGTTACCCGCCACAAAAAGAGTTTAGAATCATACACTAGATCCCAGCTAGATGTAAGCACCAATCACCTTCCCTTAAAGTACGGATATACATTACCATGATCAGTACAACTTTGACATTCGACCCATAACTGTTGGACGCTGTTTTGCTTTCTCGCATAGCTAAGAAGTTCGCCTACGAAATACGAACACTTGCTTCATAATACTTGCATTTTTACTCTTGATATCTTATTCAAAGATGACCATTTTATGTCAAAATTCTTAAGAAGGGTAGTGATAATAGATTAATAATTATGAACTTTTAGTATTTCCCATAAAATAGTACGTCAATCATATGTAATCATGTCCTAATGTTTAAATGAATAAATTGTCCGTTGGCGGCCATCTTGGACGCCATCTTGAATTCCAAGGTTTGCCCACCGATGCCAGAGTGGCATTATTCAGATTTTGTTATGGTAAGTCACGCTATTTAGAAAATGAATTGTTTATAGACGCCAATGCACTGTTCACACTGGGTACAAATTGTCCGTTGGCGGCCATCTTGGACGCCATCTTGAATTCCAAGATATGCCCACCAATGCCAGAGTGGCTTCATTTAGTTTCTGTTATAGTGCTGTCACACAATTAAGAAAATGCAAAAATAATTTGTATATACGCCAATGCACGGTTCTGCTGGACTAGTACTTGTCCCTTTAATATGTAAGTATACATTGTTCAGCTATTAGGCCAAAAAGAAAATAATACATTTATTTTCGTTGAATGACACTTGAACTGTAATTTGACAACATCAAATGATTTCAATTTTCAATTGGGAACAACATGTACGCGACAATAAGTTTCTTTTTTCCCGATATCAAAGTTTGTTGAGCTGTATAGACCTCCATTTACATGCGACGAAAAGCCAAGTGTAGCTAACATTTGTTAAAATAATTTTCAAAAAATCTTTTGTGAAACGTTAATGTATTCTGAAAGATATATCTTTTGTAGCACAAAATATATCCCAGGTATGAATTTGATTGGATATTATCATTGACAGTAACGGTAAGTGCAACCGTGTCGACGCCCTCTAGCACCCGTACTTTATTGTCTAGAACCATTAAAAATATTCAAGGACCAGATTACAAAAAACACTCTGTGAAGTACGCACCGACTTTTAAAAGCCGCCACATAGCACTTAACGCTAGCTGAAGTGAAAAGTAATTACATACTGGAAGAGAATTCCTTCGGTTCGGGAGCACGAAGCAGCAGGTACGGTTTGACTGAAATTTATTCATTTACAGTAATGATAAGTGCAATAATGTCAATGTCCCTAGCATCGCCGTCACATAAGCTCACAAGCGAAGGAAACCCGTTTATGACACAATCTTTATATGACCTTGAACTCCACAAGACAGCCCAAACCCTGTTACCACCATTGCAGCCAATCAGCTACCATTGACAATGGAAATGATTACATAATAACAAGGAACTGGATACATGCAGAATGTAAACATAATACCTTATTGTGTTTAATTTAAAAGGGACCTGTTCTTTTGGCCAAACCATTCAGGGATTGAATGCATTGCTTTCGAATACAAGTACGACGTACCTCACAGCTTAATAAATATATTCTCAGCATGGTTACCATGTGTGTGAAGATATTTCAATGAAAAGGGAAACTACAGAGACAGGCCCAATATCCTTAAATTTAACGAAGTCAATAGCACAAGGTAGATAATATATACCTATAGAAAACATTAACCGTACATGCAAACTGACATGGTTCCTAAAAACGGAATTCAAAGATGATTTGGGAATGTTCAATGTCTTCTTGTTTCAGTACTAGTTTGCCAGAAATTTGAAGTGGACAACAATCAACTAGTTAGTATATACACGAAATATTACATTTTGTTTTGTTTATGACTTTTGAACTATTTCGACCTCGATTTGTTCAACCCACTTGATAGTCCAATGCATATCCTTTTATGTAGAAAAAGAGAAAGATAGTCCAATGCAGGATTGTGCGACGACAGCCATGAGTCCCAAACACCTTTAACATACGGAAAATCGCTGAATACGGCCTACGCCGCCGAACAAAATAATGCCATTATGCATGACATAGATACCTCCTTTTTGCAATGCAAAATTATGACTCCTCAGATTTGGGCCTCGATTTGCAACAAAAAGACTGAATAACACAACATAAAAGACTTATCTTGGTTTTGAATCTTAAAACCTAACCTTAATATATAAAACAGTTCAAATTTGACAACTAGATATTTGTGTTTACGTTTTATAAAGAATACGGCTTTGGGGTTATGAAAAGATGCCATTCGTAAAGCAACAAGCATTCGTAACTTAACACAAGACCTCGTCCGTTGTTCTCAGTCGACCAAGAGACATACCACGACAGCAATAAATACATTTTGGACCCTGCTAAATATACGCACAATGTATTTGGTACTAATGTGAACTAAGTATTATGTTACAGGTCATAATCCATATTGTTTTCAGCTATTGCTTAATTAATCATAAAATAATTGACGACGACATCAAGGCTATGTTCGAGAAACGAACTAGCTAATTTATTTAATCATTATATAAAGTATAAAGATGGAATACAATAACCGTACATGCATTTGATCTAATGTTTGAGTGATGTTGTATATATTTCATAAAAAATATAACATTTTTACAACACCAAAGTTCCTTAATTGGCTATTAAGTGAAAATCACATTCACAAAAACATATCAAGTTCGCTACGCCAAAATAGTAACGCACCTATTGTAATGTTTACTGCAACGTCGGAATGTTTACTCGAAAGTGCCGAATATGGAAAGGTTAATTAATTTTGTTGAACCAATAAATCATTGCCGATTTGCCAATAAAACTTGTTATTTCAATGTATTTCACATGAACCAATATTTATCAGGACTTAAATGATTATCGCACTTTCTACGGAGACGTTGTCAACGGACATAACAATTAAGGCAATCAATGTAGAAAACATGCTAAGAATGAGCATGTTTAAAGTATTCATGAAGTCTTTCAGGTCTATTTTATGGTACGATAAGTTTTCAAAAGTTTTTAAGATATACTCTCGTAAGTTCCATTTTTTTGCACAGCCATAACGTAACAGAAGTAAAACAATCATACAACAACGGACTGCACTGCATTACTGAATACTTGAATAACTTGCACAGAGTTAAAGATCAGTTAACACAGTTAAAGATCAGTAACTCTTGCGAACAAATGACAACACTGATTCACCGTTGGTTACCCTTTTATTAGCTCATCAAAACAGAACAAAAATACAGGTAGAGTTTCGGATAAAACAATAACAACGTTCTTTCATGTTTATATAATTGCTTTTAATTAAGTGATCAGACCCCAATATTACAAAACTACTCCAGTGAAATCTTAATCTCAGACACATCTCATGTTATCACATAACATTGAAAGTTATTTGAAATTGTACATGCATTACACCTTTTGATTTTTAACAATAACTCGAATATATATTTGGCTCTAGAATAATTTCTATTTGAAGTATTGACAAAATGTTTTTGTCAACATAATCTATATTTTTATCAACATTATTGTAAAAACATACAAGGGTTCGAATCATTCTTTGATTTGATGAGGGAAAATAAGTTTATATTTTTATTTGACCCGAGTACTTTTGTGATGTTGGGGTCAGGGTTCTATCATACGTTTGTACGTCGTAATAACTGTAACATGGTCAATACTTACTAAAAAAATACACCCATTTGATGTTATTAGCATCTTATATGTTGTTCAGATATGCACGTATTTACAGTACAAATGCCGTTGTTAAGAGTGCCAATGTGAGGTTGCGGAGTTGACGGGTCGTCGAGGAGTTTTATCCCGAAAGCAGCTGAATAATAATAAAGATCGTCTTATACTAACATGTATATAGTTGTGTTTTATTTCTCGAATTTAGCTTTATTTAAAATACAAAGCTTTTAACAATAGCATACAGATCTCAGATTGCACAAGCATCATTAAATTAACTTGTCACTATAAAACAATCTAAAATTAAGGCTGCTAACTAAGAAAAATCATTTATTCGATCTCAATAGGTACTACCGTATTGAAGAAAAAGGTACGATAGGCTGACATCAATTAATATAATAAAAGGGGTAAGTGATTTACTTAGCCTAAGATGGTCAGTTTATTGAACTTAAAAACAAGTTTAGAATCTCAAAAGATATTTATTAACTGACAAAAATAGACTATTATATTTTTAAACAATGTGCCTGTTAGATGAAAAATATATACAGGCTGCATGAGGCATGAAACAAAATTTGAAAAGTGAATTTAGTGACGTCAAGATAGTTATTTTCAAAATACAAATATTTAATACTAAATGATGTAAATACTACCCAAATAGCTAGACAAATGTACTAATTATCAGTGTTACATGAATTCATGGTAAATTTACATAACTAAGTGTGGGCCATATATATTGCATTATTGAAAACTTAGTTTGTACACAGTTAAAGATCAGTTACTCTTGTGAACAAATGGCAATACCATTTCACCGTTGGTTGCCCTTTTATAAGCTCAGCAAAACAGAACACAAATCACAGGTACTAAAGTGTAGGATAAACCAACAACAACATTGTTTCATGTATAAAGAATTGCTTTTGAATTAGATTATATGACCATACGTTTGTGCATCACTGTTACATAATACGTTATGAAATAAACACAGTTTTTAAAAGTTTCTTAAATGTTGTTCAGATATGCACCTATTTACAGCACAAATGAAAACAAAATGTTACCCCATATTGTTTTTATATCTCGACAACAAAGGATTGCATTTCATTTTGGAATATTTTATACACGGTTAAAGAACATTTACTCTTGCAAACACATGACAATATATAGTTACCCTTTTAATTAGCTCAACACAACGAAACGGTGAGGAATAAAAGCGAAAAGGTTCTATCTGTTTCGTTATTTTATGTCATTTAAAACATTTTTGCTTTCAACGGCATAGACATTTCTAGATAAAACGAAATATGAATGTTGTACTTAAAGTACACTGATGACAAGTATTCTGTTGTTATGAATGGTCAGTTTGACAAAAATAGACAGCCGTGCATTTTCCGCACAGAAGCCAGTACATGAAAAACACCTAATCTTAGTTTATTTTGTTTATCCTCCGTAGGTGAAGAGAAGAGATGAATGCCAGATGATAGTGCATTGTATCGGAAAATGAACTAAAATGAAAGCATTCAAATATCGTTAGTGGTTTTAAGACAAACGATGTACGATAATCGACCGATCGGTAGCATATCACGCTTGCATATGATGGATCATGAATTTTATCAGTTATGTAAATCATTAAGACACAAAGCATTAAACTAAACCAGACGACCTCTCATATGTATATGATATCAACGCAGACATTACATGTTCATAACTATTACACATGCGTAGATCATTAACGAATAAACTCAAGAACAAAATGAAAAGTTGATCCTTTGACAGTTTTATATCCTGTTACAATACTGAAATGATTGGTACCAGTAATTTCGAAATGATCACACTGAAATTGCTTCTCTTTCAAAACTCTACAAAAGCCTAATGCTTGCTCTTTCAAAAATGGATCTTTTGCAGCACTAAGCAACAAGAAACACGGTCTCGTCTCTTGTGAATTATCCAGCCTTTCAGCAAGGTTTGTAGGTGATGTCTCCCGCCAGTTTACCCAATCTTCACCAAATGTCGGTGTTAAATATACTTGTCGCAGCAAAGGACTTTTAAGGCAAAGAAGATCGTACACACCAGATATCGAAACCACACCCTGAAAAAATGAGAACATACATATTATAGTTAAAAAAAAAATACAACAGTAAACAGTGTACTGCTTATCAAAATATATGGATCATTAGGCTATCTAATGACCCTAATTGGAACAGTTATTCTCGGTCAACGTCACTATCACTCACTGTACTATACGACCACATAGAACGTCATACATTGCAAATTCATAAAAGGGCAAGACAATTTGGATAATTGTTTGAGGTACACATTTCAAAAACAAATTTCCAAAACATACTAATATATAAACAGTGACGAAAAGCAGGCTTTCGATAAAGATAGAATTATATTTATTGGAGAAGCTCAAAAATCATAAAAGAACAAGTTGTTATTTTTTCTGATTGTTTTTATTTTAATACTATATTTAATACTGTGTGATATTTACGGAATTTGAGTTCACTTTTTTTCTTAATTCGTAATACCTTAATATCAGAAGGACAGCATCCGACTCGACTTAGAACAGTTTCGTCAAGGACTGTTCGAGTAACCAGGTGTCCTCCTGCCGAGTGTCCAATAAGGTAAAGTTGTGAAGAATCTGCAATATCAGATCGCTCGCAGAATTCTTTAGACCACCTGACTGCAAGGGCGACAGCGTCCGACTGATGATCGTGCTTGTGTCTCCGTCGGTGTAAACGCTGGTGTAGGATAAGGCTTTGACTAAGAATGACGGTACATATTACCATAAAGGTTAAAGAAATGTTGTTGACCAAAAGCAGCGAGACTATCAATATAAAAACAGTCATTATGATAAACGATGAAGTCCGCGTCCGTTTGGAAATGTTTTTCATTGCAAGCAAAGTCAAAGTAGCAAGATTTGTCACTAGGAAAACTGTCAAAATATATTGTTTCCAAATATCCATTTCAAATGAACTCGTTTCATTAATTTCCCAATTGAACTGATGTGGTACAAACTTTGTTCGAATTATAAATCCAAACAAAGAAATTGGTATACTCAGCAACATCGTACAAAGACAGCACTGAACGTAAGACAATACCATCTCCAAAAGCAGCACTGGCATCCCCAGTTCGGTGAGAGGGTACGAAATGACCGCACATCCGATGTTATTATCAGACAGAGTCTCCCCTACGTTGCCGTAAGTTCCAAGAAAATACTGCAAAAAGGCAACGAGGAAATTGACATCGTAAAACAGGAAATGTTTCCAGGAATTCTTTCCTCCACGACGCCATCCGCCACCATGAACAAATACAGCAAAAGGTATCTTAGCATCTATGTTTGTGTTCGCTTTGGGGTCAGTCACTGAGTTGTTGTGTCTTTTAGTTGTTTCGAAGCTGTCACTTTCCACATTGTAAGCATCTGTTTCCGAAACTGTATTTTGGCACTCTTCTGGAAGCTCACAGTAATACTTTGCATATTTTAACTTTGATTCATCAACAGCCTCGTTTAAGTCCCCTCTCTTTATTTCAGTTTCGGTTTCAAGAGGAGATGCTCCGATTGAAAACGGTCCAGGCAGCACATCATCGTCTGTCTTTACATTGTCAGGTAAATAAAGATCAAGACAGTAACTTTCCTGCTCAGTTCCATCTATATATCCAAAAGCAATTTCCTTCAACACAGGCATTTTAACAAGTAGTCATTTGATATTAACACATTCTAGTTGTCTGTTATATACCTCAGAAATGAGTAACAAGTTAATCGATCTATTATTGTTAAGGCAAACCATTAGTGAATGTATACTTTGTAGTATTCTATTTTATATCAAATCCGTTTAGTTTGACCTTATAAGTACAGTATCAGTGGTACGTTACACTTATCATACTAGTTTAGTGACCATGAGACACACGCTGTAAATGATGATAACATTATTTACACGTCCTAGCTTAAAGAAAATTACAAAACGCTTTAAATAGAACAGTATTAATCGACATACTTCTTTATTTAGCACGCCTTGATCAACATGGTTGATTTTGACATGCTTACGGCTGTGCAATATGAAGGCTATGATCAATATAGCTCTAACATAAATGGTATGCGAAACTATCTCAAGTTTTAAATAATTTCCTGTTTATACAAAGATTAGACGCATAAACTAGGTGAAGAAAGTGTTTTGAAAATCAGCGTTTAAAACTATTCACTACTATTATCAAACCGTTAATAATGTGAGCATTATCAAAATTATAAACATACGGATATTGAGTTCATTCACATGTTCACTATTATTCTTGATCCACCATATACAATAGGACGAGTCAGACACCCCGCACTGTTTCTCCAGTTCACCCTCCACGATAGCATTATTAAATGAAACGTTCACCCCTGATTTAAGAGCACAATCGCCATCAAGAATATGAGTCCTTCTGGAACTGATTAACTTTTCAATGTTACAATCACAGAGAAAGCCATTGGAAGTGATGTTTACCTTGTAAAACGTGCATTTTTCTGATTCAAATATAAAATCCAGCGTGGATAGCTCATTTCTGGAAATATCTACGTCGACTGGTCTCTTGTAATGCGAAAAAGCATCAGGACTGATGAAATGTATTTTGTTCCCCCGAAAGAGTAAACGTCTAGCAGAAATACTGTGCAGGTCTTTACTATTTATTGATAGTAAGGAATTAAATGAAAGGTCTAACTCCTCTAAAACTTGAAGATATTGAAGTGTTGCGGTTGGAATGTAGTTAAGGCCAGCTCTTCGCATACGCAAAACTCGTAAAGTCTGTCCAACGCCGTGAAACATGCGTGCGTCGATTATCCATGGATTGTCACTAATATCTAGTGAGACCAAAGAATATTTCCCTTTAAATGAATTGTTGGTCATAACCGATATTTTGTTACTGGATAAATCTAAATGTTGTAGAATATTTAATTCAGAAAGCATTCGTGATGGAATATTTGTCAAATGAGCGTCGTGTAGGTAAAGGTGTGTGAGTGAATTTCCAATCCCGAATAAAGCTCCGTTCCTGAATGCTTCAAGCTGTCCAAGCAAGTTTTTTGAAAGGTCTAATTCTTGTAGGCAATGCAGTTCGCTAAAATCACCATGCCGAAGAACTGTGATATCATTTTCGCTTAAGTTGAGCTTTCGAAGAAGACTCAGTCTATTGATTGCTTTTGGTACTTTCGCGAGGAAATTCTGGCTGAGGTCTAAAACATGAAGATGCACTAATCCAATGAACGCATGCGCATTTATCCGTCTTATTCTGCAGGACGACAAAGAAAGGTTTTGAAGAGAGTGTATGTTGTTGTCTATAAAAAGTGCTGGTAGCATGTCCACTCCATAAGCCCAATTTCTTGATAGGTCTAACTCTTGAAGAGAAAATGCATTTCTCGTGAAAGCAAGTGATGACACATTCTGAAGATCTAAGCCTATCTCTCTGGCAATTATCGCTTGAACATTTCTAACAACTGTGCTGAAAAACGCATCTGGCAGCGAATTTCCTACGGGATTCCGACTTATATCAACTCGTTCTGCTATAATCGGGTGGTGGAAATCATTCGATGAAAGTGATAAAATAGAATTGTTTTGCAATCGTAATTCCCTTAATTTTGTTCCTTCAGGAAAGTCGAAAAATGGCACCTTGAAAAATTCTCTTGAAGAACAGTCGACGTAATGATGTACTTGGCGCAAGCCAGATTTGTGGATTTGCTTTGTATAACAGGAACACAATTTGGCAATACTTTCTGGACACGAAAATGGCGTAACTGAATTCATACAAATGACTGCTACAAGTGTAATATACACGGCTGCATTGTGAAAATACGTTTTCATCCTCTTCCTGAAAGTAAATAAGTCTTAATAAGTAAATATAACAACATTAAAGAATAAAACATGTATACACAAGAAGTCTAGACTCACCATTATTTAGACTGCAATGTTTTACACTAAAAGCTCATCAATATGGAAGAAAAACACTGACGCATATTTAATACAAAAATAAATATAATTAATGACATTTTACACTGAAAATCATAAAAAATGGAAAAATCAATTTGCTTACGCATAATTCATATGTATTCCTTTTCAAGCAAAGTCCATTATATACATGTCCATTTTCACCATTCCATCAATACATAAACGCTAAACGTCATCACAGCAGTGCTACAACGTGCGAACAGCAACAATGCGCCGTGCAATAGAATTCGCATATCCCAACCTTTCCTCTGTCAGTCTCCCAGACAAATATTTATATCTTCCGTGAAAAGGTTAAAAGCAAAAGATTTATAGTTTCAAAACCACGTATTCTTCTGGGGTTTTAATACATTTTTGTGATGAGTTTTTTTCCTGCAGGTGAATCTCTCTAACTCAGGGGATTATGTCATCGCATGAATCAGTTTCCTTACCGTCGAGAAACGCAAACTTTACATCACCGAAATATATTTGGATGTAGAAAAATATTACAAACACGGAACGAGTGTTTACGTCACTATTTTAAATTATTATAATCTGTTAAAAACTAAAAAAAAATCAAAATTAAATATATGATCCTTTACGACATAGGAAAAACGGCATTGACCAAACGGAGTTTTGTTGTGGTACATTCGGAACGCCTCGGCCATTTCCCATCGAAAACAACCTCTGATGAATATGGACGTTTAACAATGTCAGAAATCTTAACATTTAACTACGCAGAAAGTAGATCGCATAGTTATTGCAATTTGGCACTTTTTGACTTAACTTTTGGGAATCCTAATAATGTATGCAATAATATCCTTCACTGGCTATCAATTTCAAAAATACGAACTACTACTACAGATGTATCCTCATACATTCGAGGTTGTTCTCAGTGGAAAATGGTCGAGTTGTTCCGGATGGCTGTAGTTACCAACACAAGTAGCTACTATTTCTATTTTACCCACGACATTTGATCAATATCTGTCCGAGTATCTTGCATATTGCTTTGAGGTTTACACTTAAATCGGGGGACTGTATGAGCTTGTGCTCTTTTTCTTCTACGTTCTTATACTGAAAAAATGACACCCACACTGATTCAATACCGGGATTCTTCGAAACAACTTGAAGGGAGATGAAAAGATAGCACGATATAATCACTGGTGTATTGAAGATCAAGGTACCGGATTCTAGACGTTCAACACGAATACCTCCAATCTGGGGCGTTCCTGAAACGGAGTGTAATCAAAGTTTATTTCTGATTTTATGATTTTCTATTATGATCCCAGAAAACAAAAATTGTAATTAGTATGATATTGGCACCGCTTGAATCCATGAAGATTTTAAGAATTAGCTGTTCTTAGAAATGTTAAAGCTATTACATAGAATTTTCCAACCATGAACTTTCTTCCAAAGTACAAATAGGAAACATGTTGTTTGAATTAGAAACTATTCGCGCATTACTTCAACAAGTTCATTGTTTGTCTACTCAAAATTGATCCAGTTCATACGTACACAATATTTAACGCTGCACTCTCACAGATTCAACGTTAAACGTTAAGACAGCGTTTTTTATTGTTTGTCTTGGAACGAGCCAATTTAAGCGAAAAAGCATGGAAACCAGTGTTATAATTCTGAAGACAAAATATCAGATCGCAGATTTTCATATTTAAGTTGAAAAAATGATGTTTTATGCATTTTTCTTAAACCGTTAGTAACGTTTTTAGCCATAAAACATTTTCGAACGGAAATATGAAAATCTGCAATCTGATCTTTTGTCAGCAGTCTTATATCACTGGTTTGCAGATATTTTCGCAAATACTAGCTAATTTCAAGACAAAAAAAATATATATAATAGTTGTCAAAACGGTATATCAGTGAGAGTGCAGCTTTAACCCGCTTGGTCAATGAGTATAAAGAAATGACTGGAACTTAAAAGTTTTCAATTTAAAATAAGAAACGCATGGAAAAATACTCACATTGTTCTTTTCTGTTGTTAATCAAGTCAAGTGCATTAAGGCACGGGGCTTTTCCAGTGTTTATGTTTTTTGCGCATTCCACATTTTTATTCAACAAGACAACATGAGCAATAAAGAAAAAACGGAAACATATTAACACAGGTATATAAAACGGCAGCTTTGAAATACTGAGCTCTTTAGCAATTTACGAGTTAATGGTAATAGGGTGGTGTGCGATAGGAATATGACAAAAGGTAATTATAAGCAATAAACAAAAATTCCGAACTCACAGATGGAAGACTTGAGAAGGCATTTTGGAGTCATACATAAAACCTGAATACATTTTATGTATCAAAAAAAGAAACACTTCTAAACTAAATTAACAAAAGATGCGATTTTGTTCTTGACTGACATCAGTGTTGGGTTATAAACTTTCACAATTACGAGTACCACGAATATGTCTTTAAAGATGATAAAAAAAGAGCATTAGCAGATTTTGAACAATTTGCGTGAAAAAAGAATAAGAGGTTGAAGTGAAGAACAATGTTCAGGACAAAGAGAGCGTCGCGGAGCGATCGACAACCGTTCGTCTATTGTTTTTAGTCGAAAATGAAGCATAATTGAATAATTTGAATAGCCAAATTGAATAATTTTAATAGCCAGAGATTGATGATGGGCCTGTTGTACAAAAGACGTATTGTCACAGGCAACTTGTGTAACAATTTCCATTTCAATACCTTGACAATCTTTTAGTTTAACTCGGCGTCGGCATGCAAAAAAGCCTGGACTATAATAACCGAGGCTTTTTTTGCATGCCGACGCCGCTTCCGACGACAACGTCGCCAAGGTTTTGATAATACCTCGACATTGTTCTTCGAAAAATAGATGGTCCGGAAATGATCAACAACAGAGATTATCGTAAGACATTTGTTATGTTACCAAAACTAATAATACATTATGGGCGTTATCATTCTATAAAGAAGTGTAATTCACATATATATATATATATATATATATATATATATATATATATATATATATATATATATATATATATATATAAAATTTATTATAACATAATAAATTAACGAACCAAAAAATAATTATTTTCTTTAAAGTGAAACTCGAATTTACAATCAATTCATACATATGTATTACAAACATATATTTTGAGTGATAATCCTTTTACTACTTACTAAATAACGCCTTAAATTAATGGAACATATTAATTATTGATACCAAGATTGTAATCTTGCATTTAATAGCTGAAAACGCACAAACATTAAATGACTGGTGA
Source organism: Mya arenaria (assembly GCF_026914265.1). Lineage (NCBI taxonomy): Eukaryota > Metazoa > Mollusca > Bivalvia > Myida > Myidae > Mya > Mya arenaria. Next base: position 30,076,830 of record NC_069134.1, on the reverse strand, counting down.
GTGCTAAAACATTTACAGTGATCAAACATCGTCTCATAAGGTAGAAATACCGTGTGTTTTGCACCTTTCTTTCAAATTAAACACAGTATCCTTCATACAACCATGTTTTTTCGACATTACTCATCCTTTTGTCGTTTAATTAAAACAATTCTAATAATTGGGTTACATTTTATTTGGGAGAAAGACGGTGCATCTTTGTATAATTGAACCTTCAATTATTGCAGTTATAACCAGCACGAGTATATAGCAGACAAACAAAAACATAATAGTACAAGTATCACAACAGACAAGACTGAGTTGTTGACTCTGGAACCGCACCTGCCTTGAAGTGAGAGTTATCATGTCTTAATACAGTGATTATTACTCAAGTGAGAACAGATGTGAAGAAGAAGTGGAATCACCGGAATCTTCCGCCAGGGATGCTAACAACGACGCACTGAAGCACCGTTAATATTATAGACGGCGCGACGATAAGTGTGCTTCTTACTAGAAGGATTTAGAACACTCACGAGCATATTAAATTCCCATCGAAATGAGTTCCAAGAGGAATAGATCTTTGGGATAAGATAAAATCGTTTGATATTACTAAACATGCAAATGCACTTAAAACAATTAAAGTAAACCTGGTTCAAAATCATAGAGCATTAAAAGCAGTTCTTAACGACACTTTTTGCTTTTCGATATCATAATATAAAATCGTACAAAAAACACACAAACTATTAAAGCTTCATTCTCACAGATTGAACGTTTTGATAACTTTTTTTTATTTTTTGTCTTGGAACGAGCCAATTTCTGCGAAAATGTATGGAATCCAGTGAAATAAGACTGTTGACAAAAAAAAAACATATCGCAGATTTTCATATTTTTTTATATATTTTTTATTTTATGCATTTTTTAAACTGTTAGTAATGCTTTTAGCCATAAAAGATTAATTTTCGAACGGCAATATGAAAATCTGCGATCTGATCTTTTGTCAGCAGTCTTATATCACTGATTTGCTGATATTTACGTAAAAAATGGCTCATTTCAAAACAAAAAAAATGTCATCGGTAAATCTGTGATAGTGCACTTTTAAAGAGCAGTGTACGCAATAATTGCGGAGGAGTGTTTTTATTACAAATCTAATTCCCGAAAGGTAACATTCCTTGCATAAACCATCTGCCATGTTCTATAATGGCTTAGTTATGATGGCTGTTCTACACAACATTATATGAACCAATATCAAGTCGGATGGAAAGTCCCGGATAAGGTTCAGCTCACTTTGTCATACACACACAGAGCCACGCCCAGTCCTACCAAACACATCCCCGCAACCGTCTCTGGAAGAAGTCCGAATTAAAAGTAATAATATCTCAAAAAGCAGAAAAAAATGAATATTTGACCATTTAAATGTTGGTGTTCTACTACCGCATTATTTAACTGGCCTTAAACTGTGAAACAAAGACATTGCTTGTTTAAACACATTATGAGCAGTATTTTCTCTTTTTTTATTTCGCCACAGTAAAGCTATAATGTAGCTATGTCTTCCACATGTATACGGTCCTATAATTTTATAATTTAAATATATGTTACGGGAGAAGAACGAGGGGTGAGCTTACTGTACGAGGATACTTTTTCGCCGAGCAGATGACCGGATATGGCGGTAAAAATGAACGTCAGTGAGTTGGTGATTGGAACGGCAAGCGACAAGTCTGCGTAGACAGAAATGATCAAATCTCTAAGTCATTAAACAGCCTGTGATGATATTTGAGTTAAATGTTTTCGAAATTAAAATTATAGGTTTTGAAAAAAACACTAATTTTGATCAAAATAGTTTTATCAGTATCGATGTTCAATTTTTGAACGCATAAAATCCGGGGGAAATGCGACAGACCGTTTCCTGATTACCGGAAAACACCCATATTTACGTATTTTCACTTTGTAAAAAAACTCATGAAACGCCAAAAAAGTATTTCCTAAAATAATTTATGGAAACCAAAGAAATATGATAAGTTACCTGCAGATGCCAACGTCAGATAGTACAGTACGGATCCACTTTGGTTTATCACGAACGGTATGATATACTGCAAAATAAAGATGTTATCATCATCAAAATTGACAAGTTATGGTTTGCTTACGATTCTAAAATATATGGAGCGATGTCTTTCATGGAAAATTACGAGACCTCCAATATGGGAACACATGGATAAAAGAATGACGAAAGCCAAATTGCATTCGAAATTTCAAAAGGTAAGAACTACACAAGCCTGCCAATCAGACAGAGGATGCGACATATAAAGAGTAATATTCGCGGTAACAGGGTATGCTAGGCAAGGTTCTGAAAAGGAGAAATCATCATAGTGATGGCTGAAATGAATTCTAAAGTGGGTGAAAACAGCAGTGTCATCCCTGTATGTGGAGAAGAACTTTCACAGTTGTTATAACTTACATGGAAACAGAGATTGGCTCGGACCATGAACGTTTTAAAGCTAAGCTTCAGGTAAAAATAGCAAGTGTCAAAAAAGGGGGAACAACAAAAAACCCGTTTGATTTCAAAAAGTCGTTCGATATGGTGGACAAAAATGTTATTCGGACGATCCTGAGGCACTGTGGCATCCCAAGCATGATTGTCAACATCTTTCGGAGCTTGAATAGCCACACAGTATGTCAAGTCATCCGCAATCTAGATCTTTCTGCTCCCGTCCAGGTGAAAACTGGCGAAAGACAAGGCTGCCATCCCTCTCCCATAATATTCTCGGTAGTAATCGACCGTATAATGAAGACCACAATAGATAGACCAAGAGGGGTATCGTTCACCCTATCAAAAAGCTTGAATACCTCAACTATGCAGATGACATAGGCTTCTTGTCCTAGGCTATACGCTCTCCCACATAGACGAAATACGTCTTCAGGAAATTTCCAAGTCAACAGGGCTTGAATTCAACATCAAGAAGTCCAACTGTCTATAAATTAAAACTGGCAATTGACATAACAACCACGATAGAATATGTTCAGTCCTTCACATATCTTGGAGGTACAGTCAATAATACAGTGGGAACAGAGAAAAATATAAAATCCCGATATCAAAAGCAGGTTCAGCCTTTGTCACACTACGGCCAGTATGGCACAGCAGAACATCCATCAAAAGACCAAGCTCGGATTCTTCAAGTTAGACATCAAGACGGTCCTTCTGTACGGAGCTGAAACCTGGAAACGGACTAGGAGCCTGGGCCAGAAACTGCATGTGCGTATCACTGTCTGAAGCAATCATTTGTATTATATCCGATGGCCGGCCAGACAATATCACCCAATCACATACGCTATGCTACGGAATAAGCGGCGATGGATTGGCCACACATTACAAACACAACAGCCCAACAAGATCTTGAATGGAGTCCACAGGGTACAAGGAAGCAGAGGCAGAATACTTATTGGCGAAAGACTATGTTCGTCGATCTAAGGGGTCATGAGGTGAAGAAAAAGCCAAGACTCAATCCAAACACATTAGAAAGTTGTAGTGCTTGCCTTATGTTCCAGCCGAAGAGTGATTAGGAAAGTAAACAAATGAATTCAATTTAAAAAGACGCGTTCATAATGACGTCAACTCGATGGAACATTATAAAGGATACTGGCTTTATTGAATACAATTCCAAACTCATATAAACCTTATGAACCATAGCCTTTTCATATAAGTAAGTTTCACTTTTAATATAGGCCCTTTAATTACAATTTATATTTTTCTTCAATGGAAGCTCCTTTACGAAAAAAAAGAACAACAATGAGTTTATGAGCTGCAAAATACAATCCTATTTCATTATTAAAAGTTCATTGTTTATACTCGTAATTACTGACAATATTCTAGAAATTGTCTGTTTTAAGATTACAAGCATAGCTCGACTAAACATTAGCAAATTAATGAACAAAATGCCTACCTTCCAATTTGTGATGAGGAACCACATCTCTGCACACAATTGTCGTACAGCGGATGCACGTTTGATTGACTCAATACCCTTTGATCCTCGCTTGATGAACGGGTTAGTAAATCCCCAAAGGAACGCAACGGACACCAGCCAAAATGCCATCTCTGTGTATATTGTGGGAATATAAAGTTATTCCTTTATTATAAAAGTATTATAATAGTATATAACTTGTCATCTCCTTTCTTACAATAACCTTACTATCCAGCAACTGTCAAAATAAAAGCCAACGTTATGACGGAGGTTTCGTGGGGTCATTAAACTTGTGACTTTAAACGTAATCTGGGATAAAATTTAGGTTGTCCCTTTTCATTGTTTTATTCTCAGTGTTATGCTGAGGACGGCAACTAGACACATTGTCGTTTTTTTATTAAAAGTAGTCAATATGTGAGAAATGTGTCACTTCGTCCGTAGTTCTACAGTAATGTACGTTAACATGCATACAATTCCGAATTTTATCCACAATTGAGATTATTTTCTTTGATATAGATCAGTGTGATCTATATCAAAGAAAATAATCTCAATTGTGGATAAAATGACTAAATACAAATACTACTTATTTATTTTCATAATCAAACCATGATTCAAGGCAATTCAGACCAACTTAGATTAAGCTAAACATTGATCATTGTTAATTAGTATTCGCCGTGACTTGAACAATAATAACTTTTTTAATCAACTATATCAATAAATATACAAATAATAAATAAAGTAGGCATACTGAACAAGGCCGAGTTTCTCAGTGGGCCGAATATGGTTATTGGGCCGGAATAGCACCAGGATCAATGATGAGTGGTGCGAAATATTTGTGGGGCGAACATTTTGAGGTACGAAGATTCTTAAAATTAGGTTTCTCACAGTATAGCGACAAATTTATTTTCGTAGGTTCGTAACGTTTTAAATATGAATGCAGATAAAAAGTAACTAAAAATAGTTCTTACCCATTGTTGACATCGTGACGATCTGTTGATTTCGCTTACTCTTTCTTTAAAATGCTACCGTGTACAGTAGGATGACGGTTTTTGACATTGCAGCTGTACTAGAGTGACCTCCCTTTGTGGCAACAATGTAAACTTCCTGTAAAAAAATATTTTAAGAGTTTCCAAATCACAACAGGTAAAACAGGAAAAAATATCTTAAGTAATGATTTATGAAGTATTGTTATATCTCAGACGTCTTTTGACCATCATTTATATTGATCAACTTAAAATTATCACCAAATCTAAAGATTTCCTAAATCTTGAAAACCAGGATAGCTTATAACTAAGTACACTGACATTGTTGTAATTAGAAATAAGAATTGAACCTATAACTGCCAGAAAAATATTCTGCCATTGTAAATTGATTATGCTGATCCACGAATGGTTGACATCATTGACAAAAGTTACAATAAAAGTGTGCTAGATATTGGCCATTGAACCAAAAACACCTGAATGATTGTGAAATTGGCATTAAAATGAGTTTGAATAACAAGAGCTTAAAGTCTACAAGAAGATACTTAGTCTAAGTCAAAATAGGGAATAAATTTTTTAAAATAACATTTATATTATAATATATATGTTTAATTGTACATAAATGTATGTGGAAAGAAACTTTGTAAATGGCAAGAAATTAAGTTGAATTATTCAATATCATATTTATATTGGCAGAATTTATAATTTGCATCTGTTTGTATGTTCGGTTGTTTTTTATTCTTCTTAAATTTCCTCTTATGTAGTTAAACATGCTGACTCAAGAATTTGTTGAGCGCAGATGTCACACCTGTCCTGTGATATTACCAGCATGGAAGCTAGATCCCACTGGACAATATTATGAGCTGGACCTTAAAATGTGTCAGCTTAAAAACCTTGACTATGAGTTCAAGTGGGGAAAGGAAGGGTAAGGAAGAATTAGCTAAAAAACACACTGATATATTCTTAAGTTCGTAATAATTATAATAACTTGAAACCTTTAATACCTTTTAGATTGATTATGGTTCTTCAAATCTAAACTGCTGAAGTTAAGATTCTAGCTTACTGTTTAATGTTTGAAAACCTGCAAAAGATACATGTGTCGTAAGCGATGTGATACATCTGATCAGTAAGTGAATTGTACACAATGATATCAATTTTAGGTTAGTTTTTGACAATTTTCTTCTTTTCTTGCATTTGTATCAAATGGTGACTACCGTAGTCCTTTTAATCCAAGAAGGTTCATAAGATATAGAAGGTTTTTGATTCATGGGTGGTTGCACATAAAATTATTATTTGTTGTAGTTTTATATTTAAGCTTTCCAATCATTAATACTCATTATTTATACATTAATATATGTACATTTTACGGTGTTTGTGTTTTTATTCAACAGTGGCCTTTTGCCAAGAATGGCATCCATCACAGAAGTTCCATCCAGAGTAGTTCGACTTGACTTATCACTGAATGAGCTGACTGTTCTTGAACATGCAGGACTCAAACCTTTCAGATACCTCAGAGAACTAAATGCATCATTAAATAAAGTCAGCAAGTAAGTCAGTGTTGAAGTAGAAGCTTGAGTTAAAACAATTAACTTGTTAATATTTTATTAATTCATTAAATATTCATGATTATTGCCCTAGCGAAATGTCCTATGGAACTCAATACATCAGATCATAATGAGTGCATTGGGCGTATCTGTCTATGTGATAGGCTATGATTATATCAAATCTTGCATGTACAGAGTCAGATTTTGAAAATTGTTTTGCAATAATAAGTGTGTCATTTAGTTTTACAGGTATTGAAGTGCTTCCTTATTTGTACACACTGAATCTGTCCCACAACTTTATCCGGAAAATTGAGAACCTGAGCTCTAGTGCCTCCCTCATTGAGTTGAATATCAGCCTGAATGAGATACAAGACCTCTCTCTGATGCCCAGCATGATCAACCTGGAGATACTTAACGTCAGCAACAACAAGGTAGGCACAATATTGCAATGAAACATTTATATTACAGGGCTTAAAATTAAAAAAAAATATATACTCGCAAGGTTTTGCAAGTGCTGAAAATTTCATCTTGCACAATCTTTAGTTAACTCACAATTTTTTTGTTCACTCCTTTCGCTTAAGACGTTGTCAATTTTAAATATCCATGCGGTAAAGAAACTTCACTTTTTTGCTTGTTATGATGATAGACTGTGACTCAAAGTCAAAGATTTTAGCCAAATACTGACATCTTAAATCTAAACACGAAGTACCAATCTACAATGTGAGCTAAGCATATCATACTTGTGTATATCAAATAATTTTATATTTGTTTATGAGAAAAAGAAAGTAGGCAAATTGTAAGTCACTATTTTTCTAGATTTTCACTTATTTTAACTTGCATTTTAGGAGTGTGCAAGTGTGTGTCCTTAATCCGAGCACTTATATAAGATGATAATTTATAGCTTCTGCACACACTACTTGAGTTATCCAAATAATACACAAGTGTATACAGTACCAGTATATTAGAATTATGTCCTAATTTATGTGCACACTACATACTGTAAGAGCTCTGCTTTATAAACAAGAGTTTTTTTTCCTTATTCTCTTATTATTCTAATTCTAATGAGAGAATAAGGGAAAACACTTTCTGATATGATACAAGATTAAAAGTGCATACTACAATGTTTATTCATGCATTAGCAAATACCCATCCTCCTATTAATGTCATAATTGAACCCTAAAACTAAGTGTAACTTTTATGTTATATCTGTCTTTTTCCTCTGTGTTTTTTTATAAACACAATTACTCCATTTTCCAGCACTCCTCATAACATTTTTTGTCAAAGTAGATTCAATATATGAAATGTCTAGCATTAAATAACATGACAAAGCCATAATTATTTAATTATTTTCTTCTAGCTGAGAAGTCTAGATGGGGTCCAGTCGTTGCCAAAACTTAGAGAACTCTCCTGCCAAAGGAATAACATCGTAAGATGCTCAAGGCTATATGATATGTAGTTCATAATTTGGTTAACTTTATGATAGTAATTAAAGCAGAATTTTTAAGTGACTGTGATAATTTCTAACCAGACTAAGAAAAGTCATTAATTAAGTAAGCCAAACAGAGCGCTTAGTAGTGGAGCTTTCCGTTTTATTAAAGGATCTTAATCTTAACTTCAATAATCTTAAATGTGTATAAACATCACAAATGTTTGTGTTTTTTTTACCTAAACTTTGCATTCATTTTTAATACTGGCTAAATTCAATTTCCACAAATAATGAAAATATGACAGGAAGATCATTTTAATATATATTTATTATTATCCTATTGGATCTTAGGCATCAAAGAATTATGTGTGTTTCCCCCCCAAAAAATAAAAAAATAAAAAAATAAAATAAAATAGTTTACCATCTTTTATAATTTTTATGCTTAAGAACTGTATGATCTATACAATCAGTATTACCATCAATGGTATTGTTTAGAGCTCAAACTTAATTTTTCACTTTTAGAAGAAACAATTAAACAAAAGATAAAAATTACACTAGGGTAGGTCTGGAAACTGGAAACCAACATGTTTATGTGTACGCCTTATTGAAACAGCCCCAGAACTATTTTTAATACAATTAGAAAGTTGATGTTAGATGTCAATTGCCATATATTCAAATTATGAATCAGCTGAATGGTTATATTTGGTACAATAATTTCACAGGAAGATGTGGTACCACTGACGAGCTGTTTCTACCTGCACAATCTGAACGCAGCCGACAACCACATTACCACACTCCATAACACCGTCGACATCCTTGCACAACTCAGAAGGCTTGAAGTCCTCTCTCTATATGTAAGAAAAGTTGTTGTTGTTTTTTTTTAATTTTTAAGAGTCTGTTTCAATGGATAAATCTAGTCTGATGCTTGGGGTTTTTTTGTCTTCAATGTCATTCAATATGTTCACGTTCTTATAATTTATTTTACCAGTACTATGATCAACGTTCTGACTGTGAACTTCACTGTACAAAACGTGAAAAAAAAGCTGTGAACTCTAAAAATGAAATGATGAAAATACAATGATATAACTTTTAAGGCATAATAAAATTTGAAAGGAATAAATAATTAACTTGCTTCTCAGCAAATCACAAGCTAAAGTTGGTTGATAGTTATTAAATGTTGGTGTGCTGTTTTGTAAAGTTTTTTTGTTTCCTCTTTCCCTTTGTAGTGACAGGGGTCTTTTAAAATGCTATTCACAGTGGTTTAATATTATTTATTTGAATATCCCTGGTATATTTCAGGGAAACCCAGTTGATGCTGACCCCTTGTACAGGACAGAAATCATAAAATGTACTACTGTAATGACCCTTGACAACATCTCTGTACGGCCACTCCCTAAGCCAGCAGAAATGGACAGATACCAGGTAATAGTCTTAGCAAAAACCTGCCTAAGGTTTATCTCTGTTTTAGGTTATAACTCTGGTTATGTATGTAAGACTCAGATTTTTTGCCAGCCCCTCAGTCACATTCAGTGATTAGCCATGGTTGTGGAATAAATTGGCCATATTTGAATGATGGACCACAGTTGTGTTGCTGGCCATTTTTTAAACATCATACTCAGCTGTTATATTGATTTAGTTCAAAAGAAAAACGATAGGTGTTTTAATGTAAACTGCATCACAGTTATGTTGATGTTTTATTGCATCTACAATAAGTTGTACATTGAACACTTTCACACTGTATGGTATGACATGGTTCCCACTAGTGATTGCCATTGACCCAAAATGCAACATAATTATAAAAGTGGTGAAAAGTGTTAAATTTTAGCGATTTTTTTTGCGAGGATGTTCATTTAATTTTCTGTATTATTATTTTTTATCATGTAAGCTAAAATTGTTTACCAACACAAGTTAATAATGCTGTTTTTTTCAGAAGGTTGGTTATCAAAACTCCATTATGAACATGCACAATAATCATCAGATGAATAATTTAAAAACATTCATTCATCTCTGAATTGTTCCAGAAATAAGACTTTTACTGATACACGTATTTTCAGTATGATGAGAATTACAAACATGTCCACAACATTAACACCCTGAAGGAGGCGGCGCGTCAGGCGTTTGAAGAACGGATGAAAGATTCACGTGCCAAAATGCAAGACCAGATTGGATTCCTTCAGAGACGTATAGTGTAAGATAGCTTATTAACTTCGTGACAATAAGTGCAATGCCAGGTTTTGAAATAGTTGAATTCCATAGATGAACAAGGGATCTGTTTCATGAAAGATCTTCATCTTACAGTGAAATGATATCAGTGTCATATGTCCGTTATGTTTTAATGTAAATTGATTTTTCCGCAGTAAAAATGAAAAAAAAGAATGTTCTAGAAATGAAAATATTCAACTATTGCTGTCTGTGCATTGCTTCAGATTTTAGACTATGTATAAGTAACAACATAGATCCTTTCCTGAAATGGGTCCCAGCCTCCATTTCTCTAAATATCTTGAGTGCCCCACATTTAAGTATTTCATGTTATTTAGCCAAATTACAAATTTTACAATTTTGAATGTTCAAGAAATTTGGGCTAGTAACGTCGTTAAGAACACACCAAATTAATGTTCAATGGATTTACTGCACTATTTTTTCCATGCATATACTATTTTTCGCCCAAAAAGTCAAAAACATGCCAAACAACCCTTTCTTGTGGAGCTGTCTTGCAAAAAGCAATGCAGACATAATACATTATGTCTGCAACTAGTGTAAGATAGGTATTTAAGATATTTCATATCATGTTTAACATGTCAATGTCAATGGCATTTGTTCTTTAGAGATGAAGAAAAAAAAAATTCCTATGGCATTTTTTCCTATGGAACCCGACACTTAAACAATAAATTTGGTATGGCCTATCTATAACAAGATTTATTTCAATTTTTCAGCATGATGCAGAAAGAGTACCAGGAATATGAGGGAACATTAAAAAATGACCTTGACTCTTGCTTGAGGTATGAATGAAGAAGTGATTTCCGGTAAAGTGTTGTTTTTTTAAATTTTCATCTCTGCTTGCTCCTGTCCAATTCTCACCCAGACATTTTTTTTATTGAAAAATAATTCAGCCCTTGCAAATCAAATATTGATATCTGTATATACTATGTTTGAGAAGAACTCAGTTCACCAACATGCCTTATTTATTTCTTATTTATTCAGATATTTATACAAACATTGTTTTTCTTAGCCCTAATTATAACTCTTTATCCACATTTTAATAGAAGATACTGTTATCACATGCACAAGCAATCTCTTTTTTCACAAATGTTCAAACCTCAAGGGCTAAAAAATGGCCTTCCACTGTGATAACTTTTTTTTTAATTAAAAAAGAATTGTTAGTATTTTGAAGTGAGCATTTGAAAAAACAACAACATTAATTGAATGCCACATGCACTTATTTCTTTTATATTTAAGGTATTTGGATAACCTTTCCCTAACAGACGTGGGTTCATTTGATAGACATGCAGTGAGAGACAGCATCGGAACCCCTCACCCCAAGCCCTGGGTATGTATCCATTTATGCTAATATATGTGCTGATTTGGGCTGCATTCAGTCAACTTCTGAGATTTAACTTGAAGTAAGTAAAATCATCATATTTAAAATGACTGTCAGTATTTTTATCCACCTTTTTGTGAATGGAGCCAAGGCTCTTAGATTTGTAAAAATAGCAACAAAATGCCTAAAATTGTGAATTTCCCAGAGGAACAAAGCTAGCTAGGCCCTTACAGACCCTGGGTTTGAAGATTTTTTAAGAAAAAAGCCTGCATTTAAACATATCTCCTTTAGTGTACTGTGAATATAGGCCTAATGAAACAAAATAAATTGGGATTGTGAATAGGACTGAATTTTTGCCCAATTTTCATTTGAAAAAAAAACCCACTGATAGTTTAAATGATTGGCTAATGTTCTAAATGAAGTCACTCAGGCCTGTTTAAGGGTAAGAATTATATTGGATAGAGTTTATTCATTGTAATGATTTATCACAGAATAACCATAACCATTTTCTTCCGCAGCATCATCAACAGTCCCGCAAACCAGTCAAACATAGTGACCCGAAAAATGACTACTCCCATATCAAACAGACAGATGAGGTAAGATTCACATCTGTTGTTTGAAGTTTAAACTCTAGGTATTGTTATAGCCTTAGTGTCTTTGTCACTATTGTGTAAAAACTTTAAAATTGGCCATCACTACAACCGTTCAAAATATTGAAAAAAAAACTTTGTGTACATGTTGCCAGAGACACAAACCACATATACAGGATGGCCCATAACTCCAGCTTTAATAATAGTTGTGAAGACTGAAAAAAAAACAATAACAGATGAGCATTCTGCTCTTTTAATTTTATTGCAACAATTTAAATTATTTGAATCCACAACATTTAATTTCACAAATCAATTAAGCATTTTATGCAATTCCTTGGCATTTAAGACCGTTCAAAACCCACGTTTTGGTATCAATGCACAGATTTATTCAGAAATTAAAATGAACGGTATAATTCAGTGCATTCTCATTCATCGGTGATTTGATAATGTTTAATCTAATCTGTTGTTAACGTAGCATCATTGCTCTGGTGTACCAGGATGAATTCAGTGCAAAAGAAGGTGTAATGCACTGAAAATTCTGCAATTCATCAAAACTTTTATAATTCAGCTGTAATTCTGTTTAAATTGTTTCAGTTGCTGAAGTTTGCAAGCATGGAACTGAAAACCGACAAAAGATAACAGGGAGTGACAGTCTTATATTGAGACACATTTTCCAAAACTTTGATAGTACATATGATAATGGGAAAAACAGGGATATACAAATAACAGTCATTCAATAGTCAAGTGCACGAGTTTAGGGCATCTTATCAACGAGCATTCGATAAAATACCGTTAATATCTATTATTTCAGTTGAATATTTAAATGTAAAAAATCAAAGCGGAAATGCTTACATAGAGTAAAAAATATGGTCCTATACTTCAAGTTCCAACAGTTGAGGAAATCAAGCCAAGCGATATCAAGCCAATGGGTTTGGAATATGCTGGGAAATTATTATTTGAAAAAGCAACTGTACAAAGATGGCCCCTTAGTGATTTTGTTTTTATTGTTATTATTTATGCTGTTAAATTTGCTCAACATTTGATGTCATGTTGGCTTAGTTCCAAATCAAATCTTACATTATTTTATACATTTCTACTTCTTCAACCTCTGAAAAAAAAGATTGTTCTTTTCTACCGTCAACATGAATATTTCATTGAACTCTTTGTTTTTTCGTTGTTGTTTTTTTATACATTTTATAATAAAACTGTTTATAAAAATTGATTGTGAATTATATGTCTCCCCTGTTTATTAATCCATTACATCAACACTACTGTTAAAAACACCAAGTTGGCCAATATTAAGTTTTCCATGATAAGGCACCAAGTTTTCCATGATAAGGCACCAAGTTTTCCATGATAAGGCACCATGTTTTCCATGATAAGGCACCAAGTTTTCCATGATAAGGCACCAAGTTTTCCATTATAAGGCACCAAGTTTTCCATGATTGGGCACCAAGTTGGCCCATATAAGGCACCAATTTTCAATGTTTCGGCACCAAGTTGGCCATGATGAGACACGAAATTAGGCACCAAGTTGGCCATGATTAGGCACCAAGTTGGCCATGATGAGACACGAAATTAGGCACCAAGTTGGCCATGATGAGACACGAAATTAGGCACCATGTTGGCCATGATTAGGCACCAAGTTTGCCATGATGAGACACGAAATTAGGCACCATGTTGGCCATGATTAGGCACCAAGTTGGCCATGATGAGACACGAAATTAGGCACCAAGGTTATTATGATTAGGCACCATGTTGTCCTTGATGACACCAAATTAGGCACCAAGTTTACCATGATGAAACACCAAATAAGGCACCAAGTTTACCATGATTAGGCACCATGTTGTCCTTGATGACACCAAATTAGGCACCAAGTTTACCATGATGAAACACCAAATAAGGCACCAAGTTTACCATGATTAGGCACCATGTTGTCCTTGATGACACCAAATTAGGCACCAAGTTTACCATGATTAGGCATCATGTTGTCCTTGATGACACCAAATTTACCATGATTAGGCACCATGTTGTCCTTGATGACACCAAAGTAGGCACCAAGTTTACCATGATAAGGCACCATGTTCTTGATGACACCAAATTAGGCACCAAGTTTACCATGATTAGGCACCATGTTGTCCTTGATGACACCAAATTAGGCACCAAGTTTACCATGATTAGGCACCATGTTGTCCTTGATGACACCAAATTAGGCACCAAGTTGACCATGATTAGGCACCATGTTGGCCTTGATGACACCAAATTAGGCACCAAGTTGACCATGATTAGGCACCATGTTGTCCTTGATGACACCAAATTAGGCACCAAGTTTACCATGATTAGGCACCATGTTGGCCTTGATGACACCAAATTAGGCACCAAGTTTACCATGATTAGGCACCATGTTGTCCTTGATGACACCAAATTAGGCACCATGTTGGCCATGATTAGGCACCATGTTGGCCTTGATGAGACACCAAATTAGCCACAAAGTTTGCCATAATGAAACACCAAGTTAGGCACCAAATTGGCCATGGGGCACCAAATTAGGCAGTGATTTCATGATTAGGCATCAAGTTTGCTATGATTGGGTACCAAGTTGGCCATGATAAGACACAAAATTAGGCACCAAGTTGTCCACGAGGCACCAAGTTGGCCATAATTAGGCACCAAAATGGCCCTGGTTAGGCACAAAGTTGCCAATGTGTACGTAGTGGCAGTTGCTTTCTTCAGTAAGGTAGATTTCTTAATTTAAATATAACTTACTCGGTTCCTTCCTTAAATCCAATATGATGTAAATATCGTGCTACATTAATAGCATGGTAAAGGTGTCATAACAGTTTGCCAGTTTCCAACAATGTTATTCGTAAACTCCATACACAATCACCAAAATACATTTATTTGACATTTACAGGTGTATACATCTGGTGTATTGGTTAGGCCCAATAAAATATTTCCCTGGTATTGCTGATTTTTTATTTAAAAAATTGTAGTTGCTTATCCTTTCTTATCCAAATTCTTATTTCTTTTAAATATTGTAAATATGCTTTATTTTGTTGAATATTTTTACGTGCCATTTTCACGAATTTCAAACTCATATTGGCCAGTTTTGAAATGGAAATATTTTTTTACAGCAATGCGACCAAACCAGACGTTATATATGTGCAATTTGAAGAATAGCCAATAATGAAAAATACAACAGCAATTCTCTTTACTTTTATAAAGAGACGACTAAAATTAATCGAGTTAAGAATCTTGTTTGTTTAGTGTTGCTGCAATATCTATACTTAGTTTCATGTGAATATGTTTGTTTTAAATAATTTTTGATATGACAATTTGTGGAAGCTGAAGGGACTCACTGAACACCAATTATTCATTTTTTTCACCTTGAACCCCTCCCCCGACCATCCCAAGCTAGCTCTTCATATAACCTACCTTCACCAGTTTCATCACTACTGACTCAATGTCAACTCAAGTTATTGGGTGGAAACCAATGTTTGATGCCCACACACCACCTACCCAACAAAATTTTCATTCTAAAAACCCTGTTTTCATCAAAAACCTAAATTCATGTATAACAAAGTCTCAATTTTTCAACATTGATGTTTATTTTGAGAGTTATGGAAGTTCATTTGCTTGTTCTGTTTCAAAACATTAGACATGGAGCGTATTGTGGTAGTTGTATCAATAGGGTGAACAGGGGTTCAGGAGATGTGGAGCCAACGTAAAATCTAGGGTATGAAACTAGACAATGAGCAAGGGCATCCTCCAGGATCTGCATGTTGTGTAAATGTGGCTGAAATATTAACCAAGTTCAATAAAAAACCTTGAAGGGGTTAAGGAGATATGGAGCGGACATGAAATTCATGGCTCAAACCTTTGACCTTGATCTTGGGGTCCTGTAATATTGAATTCTGCAAGATGTCTTGACCCAAATTTCATGAAAATCTTTAAAAACGTTAAGAAGATACAGAGTGGACCTGAGTGTGGCATACAGCTGGATGGACATCGACAAAACAAGCACTATGTCTGAGTGTGGCAAACAGCTGGATGGACATCGACAAAACAAGCACTATGTCTGAGTGTGGCACACAGCTGGATGGACATCGACAAAACAAGCACTATGTCTGAGTGTGGCACACAGCTGGATGGACATCGACAAAACAAGCACTATGTCTGAGTGTGGCACACAGCTGGATGGACATCGACAAAACAAGCACTATGTCTGAGTGTGGCACACAGCTGGATGGACATCGACAAAACAAGCACTATGTCTGAGTGTGGCAAACAGCTGGATGGACATCGACAAAACAAGCACTATGTCTGAGTGTGGCAAACAGCTGGATGGACATCGACAAAACAAGCACTATGTCTGAGTGTGGCACACAGCTGGATGGACATCGACAAAACAAGCACTATGTCTGAGTGTGGCACACAGCTGGATGGACATCGACAAAACAAGCACTATGTCTGAGTGTGGCACACAGCTGGATGGACATCGACAAAACAAGCACTATGTCTGAGTGTGGCACACAGCTGGATGGACATCGACAAAACAAGCACTATGTCTGAGTGTGGCACACAGCTGGATGGACATCGACAAAACAAGCACTATGTCTGAGTGTGGCACACAGCTGGATGGACATCGACAAAACAAGCACTATGTCTGAGTGTGGCACACAGCTGGATGGACATCGACAAAACAAGCACTATGTCTGAGTGTGGCAAACAGCTGGATGGACATCGACAAAACAAGCACTATGTCCGAGTGTGGCAAACAGCTGGATGGACATCGACAAAACAAGCACTATGTCCGAGTGTGGCAAACAGCTGGATGGACATCGACAAAACAAGCACTATGTCCGAGTGTGGCAAACAGCTGGATGGACATCGACAAAACAAGCACTATGTCCGAGTGTGGCATACAGCTGGATGGACATCGACAAAACAAGCACTATGTCCGAGTGTGGCAAACAGCTGGATGGACATCGACAAAACAAGCACTTTGTCCGAGTGTGGCATACAGCTGGATGGACATCGACAAAACAAGCACTATGTCCGAGTGTGGCAAACAGCTGGATGGACATCGACAAAACAAGCACTATGTCCGAGTGTGGCAAACAGCTGGATGGACATCGACAAAACAAGCACTATGTCCGAGTGTGGCAAACAGCTGGATGGACATCGACAAAACAAGCACTATGTCCGAGTGTGGCAAACAGCTGGATGGACATCGACAAAACAAGCACTATGTCCGAGTGTGGCATACAGCTGGATGGACATCGACAAAACAAGCACTATGTCTGAGTGTGGCATACAGCTGGATGGACATCGACAAAACAAGCACTATGTCTGAGTGTGGCATACAGCTGGATGGACATCGACAAAACAAGCACTATGTCTGAGTGTGGCATACAGCTGGATGGACATCGACAAAACAAGCACTATGTCTGAGTGTGGCATACAGCTGGATGGACATCGACAAAACAAGCACTATGTCTGAGTGTGGCATACAGCTGGATGGACACCGACAAAACATGCACTATGTCTGAGTGTGGCATACAGCTGGATGGACACCGACAAAACAAGCACTCTGTCTGAGTGTGGCATACAGCTGGATGGACACCGACAAAACAAGCACTATGTCTGAGTGTGGCATACAGCTGGATGGACATCGACAAAACAAGCACTATGTCTCACCCAGCCTCAAATAGTGTAAAATATAATTATTATCGACGTCTCTCTTCTTTTCTTTCTTTTTTTTTTTTTTTGGGGGGGGGGGGGGGGGGGGGGGGGGGGAGGGATGTGAGCATATTAACTCTCAATACTCTTATATTTCATGTTTATTCATATTTTGAAATACACATCGTGTAAAAATAACTGAAAATCCTCTGTTTCCACATCATTAAAATAAAATATAGATAATATTTCATGTATCAAAATGTCCACAGAATTAAAATGAAAAACAGTTAGTCAACATTTTGTCGTGATTAAGATGAGAATTAGTACATGGCATATATCAACATTCCCACATGCTTGAATTGAACAAGAGGCACATCAGTGCCTGTGCTCCACTGGCCAAAAGGTTCAAGCAAAGACCACCTAACGAACATTTTCGTCAAGTTTCATAGAAATACAATCATCAATTTTTGAGAAGTTATTTAAAAAATTTTTTTACTTTAATAGCTCTGGCTGCCATGTTGTGCAGTGGACCGAAATGATTTGGGCAATTCGAGTAAAGGAGCACCAAACAAACATTTCTGTCAAATTTTATCGAAAAAAGGTCATCGGTTTCGACGACAAGTCGTATAAAGTTTTTTTTATTTTTTAGCTCTGGCAGCCATGGTGTGCATTGGACTGGAACCATTTAACAAATTTTGGTTAACGACCACCCAAGGAACATTTCTGTCAAGTTTCATCAAAATCTGATCATCGGTTTCTGAGGAGAAGTCGTTTAAAGGTTTTTCTATTTTTACCTCTGGGGGCCATCTTGTGCAGTGGACCGAAACCATTGAAGCAAATTTGATAAAGGACCATCCAAGAACATTTCTGTTAAGTTTCATCAAAATCTGATCATCGGTTTCTGAGGAGATGTTCTTTAAAGGTTTTTCTATTTTTTTGCCCTGGCAGCCATGTTGTGCAGCGGACCGGAACCATTTGAGCAATTTTGGTTAAGGACCACCCAAGGAACAATTCTGTCAAGTTTCATCAAAATCTGCCTATCCGTTTCAGAGGAGATGTCATTTAAAGATTTTGCTATTTTTAGCTGTGGCGGCCATATTGTGCAATGGACCAGAACCATTTGAGCAATCTTAATAAAGGACCACCCAAGGAACATTACTGTCAAGTTTCATCAAAATCTGCCGAACCGTTTCAGAGGAGATGTCGTTTAAAGATTTTGCTATTTTTAGCTCTGGCGGCCATATTGTGCAATGGACCGGAACCATTTGAGCAATTTTGGTAAAGGACCACCAAAGGAACATTCCTGTGAAGTTTTGTCAAAATCCGCTTATCAGTTTCAGAGGAGATGTCGTTTAAAGTAAAAGTTTACGCACGCACTCACGACGGACAATCTGTGACGACATAAGCTCCATGGCCTTCGGCCAGTGGAGCTAAAAATAATTGAAGAATCAACATTGCCACATTAACACAAGTATGAACATTTTCACATGCTTGAGTTGAAAAATAATTGAAGAATCAACATTACCATATTAACACAAGTATGAACATTTCCTCATGCTCGAGTTGAAAAATAATTGAAAAATCAACATTACCACATTTTAACAAGATGTATAAACATTTTCACATGCTTGAGTTGAAAAATAATTAAAGTATTAACATTACCACATGCTTAAGATGAAATGAAATTCAATTATCAACATTTCCTCATGATTTAGTTGAAAAAAGTTTATGTATCAACATTTCAAAGTAATTAAATAAAAATAATTTAAGTATCAACATTTCGTCATGATAAAGATGAAAAATAATTCATGAAAAATTTCCCCATAATTTAAGATGAAAAAAGTTCATGTATCCATATTCCCTAAAGTGATTCCGATAAAAAAATATTTCATGTATCTTTCCTTATGATTTAGATGAAAAATATTTCTTGTATAAACATATTATAGTTGCATATGTTGTGCTTTCAACATGTAATAAAATGATAAATAAATGAATGGGTGCTGTTTGGTGAATGAATAATCACTCCAACCATTCTCTTGTCATATACTTTTACAAGTAAATGTCAAAATACTGCAAAAAACTTGGTTAACATACATGTATGATCATGTAACATCTAGTCTTCTAGTCCAAATTACTACAATATAAAACATGTTTATATAAATAGCTAACATGCTTCATGAAAAGAATGGTGTAACTTTATAGGATGTGCCTAAAATGGATCCAATCTGATAGTAAAACCAAGCATAAAACAATATTTTGAGAGATTTCTATATACCATAATTACCAGTATATGCAATATTAAATCAGATAAGAACAATCAACTTCTTCTTTTCTAGAAGCTCCTTGTCCATCAAAAAACACAATATAAATCCTGCTACACACCACCACCATTAGTGAGTTTAATGTGAAGACATTTATGGTAATGGATTTCAAGTCATAGTCAAAAGCTATTATCTTTGAGCTTTAATATTGACTTGTGTTATTTTATCCTAGTTTCAATTTTGACAGTGATGCAAAAAAGTTTACTGATATCTGTTCTCCTAACTTCCAACATTCTAAAAGATTACATAGAAGTTGATTCTTTCATATTTTCTCTACATAATGTATCAAATTCATTAATTTATTTGCGAAAAAAAGGGGCAATTTATAACCAAGTGAGTATGGGTCTAGTTAAAACCTTCTGTTAAGTGTTTGCGATGAAGTCATAGAAGTCTAATTAAGATTTTTTTATAAAACAAACATGACTGGCATTATTTGCCTTAGTTTAATTATTTTTTAGAAATATGATAAGGGGTATTCCAGGACACACCCCTCATTTCCCCACACATTCGAGAATTCTTAAGAATTAAGCAGAGATTCTTGTTACTGACAAAGAATAAAACTACATCTGATGAACTTAAGCCATTACATCCACATTTTGCATTAAAAGCATTGTGGAGCTCAGCTCTACGCTTGCAAATCAAATATCGCCAGTACATGATGATATCGTGTGACTCTAACAAAAAGAAATTAAATGTTCTTTTAAAATCCCTAACCATCAGTGTAATATTTAACAATATTCATTTAAAACATAACTAAGTAAAATCTAGTAGAATGAAGTATTTCTGTATAATCATTTATTAGTCTGGGTCTGTATTCAATAACTACTTCAGATCAAAATCATCTCATTTAATTTTAAGATTGGACTGTAATAATAACTGGCCAATGGAGTGAATGAATTCAGTGAGGCGTGTCTTAGGGTAAGGATTATACTGAATATGGCCTCAGGGGCTGTATTCAAAAACCATCTTAGATGTTTGTTTAATTTTAAGATTAGAACTCAGAGTTTTCATTGGACTGTAAAAATAACTGGTCTATGGACTGAATGGGATCACTAAGGCATGTCTAAGGTTAAGGATAAGAACGATATTGAATAAGGCCCCTGTTCTTTTTTAGACTTAAGAGTCACAATGCATTTACACACAACAACCTCTTAAACTTGTATTCTCACAGCCACAAAACCATTAATCACAACACTAAAGAGATAACATTAATTAGTGTTCATCATTGATACTTGTAGACAAGAAAGCTTGATGTGCCGGTGTATTTTGTAGCCAGTATTTTGCCGTCTGGGGTCGGATCAGAGAAAGCCAACAACTCTATGGGAACCTCGATACCATACAAAGCCCAGAGCCTAAAATGAAAACAAGAGATGTTAGTGAAACATTTATGCCCCCTTGGGAGCCAAATTGTTAGTAGGATTTGGACACTTAAATAAAATATGGACAATCAGAAAACCTTTTTTCAGCTTACAGTCACAATGACCTTGACCTTTGACCCACTGACCTCAAAATCAATAGGGTTCATCTGCTGGTCATGACCAATAAGCCTACCTAGTATGAGGTCCCTGGGTCAAAGCGTTCTCAAGTTATTGATCGGAAACCGTTTTTTCATGTTAAGGTCACACTGACCTTGACCTTTGACCCACTGACCTCAAAATCAATAGGGTTCATCTGCTGGTCATGACCAATACACCTACCAAGTATGAGGTTCCTGGGTCAAAGCGTTCTCAAGTTATTGATCGGAAACCGTTTTTCATGTAAAGGTCACACTGACCTTGACCTTTGACCCACTGACCTCAAAATCAATAGGGTTCATCTGCTGGTGATGACCAATACACATACCAAGTATGAGGTCCCTCGGTCAAAGCGTTCTCAAGTTATTGATCGGAAACCATTTGGTATTCCGACCGACCGACAGACAGACAGACCGACCGACCGACCGACCGACCGACCGACATGTGCAAAACAATATACCCCACTTTTTTCAAAAGGGGGCATAATAAAAATACCGTACATGATGCTGTGTATTTTCTTAGCAATTCAACTTATCATCAGTGTTAAAAATTGGCACAAGTCCGGTCCTCAATAACTTTTATACAACAGGACTTGTTACATTTTCTTACTATATATAATAAAGCAAATATAACTGAGTTATATAAGAATTCAGGTTGGTTCATCTCAAGTCTGAATATAATGAGTGTCATTTATTGTTATGACTAATTAATGTTCATATTGATCCCTTGGTTTTTAACCCAACTTTTAAGACCATGGAGCCATGGATTTTTTTTTTTTTAAGAGCAAAGACTGTTCTAAAGAGATAGGATAAGGAAACATTACTACCATATTAAGTCTGATTACTTTTAAAAAGTAAATAAATGCAGACTGTCATCCCAGATTACCTGACACAGTCTAAGAGTTTTGAAGCAATCCCTTTCCGTCGAGCTTGGCTGAACACCCATATTCGACTTATCCCGATAGACGCTTTCTCCGGAGAATCACTACAATACCAGGGCCTCTGTCCCGGGTGGTGTTGGCTTTCTTGACTCTGGTCTGGTAACACACGATAGCCCTGAAGACAAGGTACCACATGCACATTAGTAGGCATAACACTTACAAGTACATGTAAAATCTTCCATTTACCATTCCCAAACCAATCTTAGCAAAAGATATTTTGATTTTTAAAGAACATTTTTAGCAATGAACTAAACATGCACACATGTATGAAATTGTTTCAATGTTCTGGAACACTGACACTCCACATAATGAAGTGACACTGACACTCCACATAATGAAGTGATTAACAGTTTGTCTCTTTCAGCTTTAATATCAGCTTTCAATTTGAAGCCCTTCTATTTAAAAATATTCTCAAAATTCGTAAACATGAACTAAAAACAGAAATAATCAAGACATTTGGACGTGAATTTTTCATGTCAAAATGCTTTAATTCATGGAATAGCACATGAAATCAGACCCTACATTATAATGTAAATCACCCAGGAGGCACTTACCTGTGAGATGGGCTCACATACACAGCAGCCTTCAACACGCTTCTCCTCAGATATGTACAGGAATGCCTGCGGAGATATAGGACATATAAGCTGGTAGTGACAACCATACCCAACTGTTAACATCACACAGACTATAAGAACGTACATGTAAGGACATTATAAGAGCGCCCCAGACCAAACATCAATGCTTGTCTGTTTTGTTTTCTTTTGAAAGGGCATTACTCTTCAATTATAAAAGCCAAACAGTTATGTGCCCTTGAAATCAATGTGAATATTGTCTCTGGAAACATGTGAACCTAGTATACCGCCAAGTTGAATATCTTGAATAGTTTTGGAATATAGCCAACGTTCAAGCTTTTGTATAACAACATCAAGGCTTTCACATTTAACATTTTTTCGTCGGAAAGAGACCAATAAATGTTGCCTAGTACATTTATTGACACATATGAGTGCTATCAATTAATTTAATATAAGAAGATTTAGACAATCATGGGATATCATATGCATTAAAAGCTGACAATTCAATACTAAATTTGAAGCTTAAGCAAGAACAAAAATGGTTTCAAACAAGTTTGAGAGGTCAATGTGTTGAGAGCAGATTTATCTGAGGTCAAGCCTCAGGGCTTTTTCTGCCCATTTTGAGAAACAGACCCTAGACATTTTTGGGAAATTTTGCGTCGTGAAAATGCCGAAATTGGGAAATTTTACAGTTAAAAGAAAAAGCTGGCTAGTCTCCTGCAAATTAGAAAATGATTTATATTAGTTTATTTTCCTTTTTAAAGTTTAAAACACCCAAAATGGCTGAAATATCAATCCTTGGGGTGTAAATATCTAAATTGCAATAAATCATGACGGATAATATTTCATACTGATCTCTGAATGTGATGGAAATCAATGATTATCAAAAAAAAACTTTACATCACATAATTTAATAGGATGTTGAAAATGACCCAGTACAGGTAAAAAGACTTTCTAAAAAAAACAAAAAAACTATTTTTGATTGGGATTTTTTCTGAAGATTGGGAAATATCTTATATTTTGCTTTGGGAATGGGTCCGATAGTACGACCTGTGGTTACTATAGAAAATGCCCTGAGCCTGCAAGATGTCAGAACATGTAATACCTTGTATGATGGTTTGAAGGTTAGCGTTGGTTCTGTAAATCCAAGTTCTTTTCCCATGATCTTGTTGATGTCCTCAACCTGTTCATAAAATATATCTTTAAGTGTGTCATAAAATTAAATGCAAAATAATCAAAAACGTCCTTTTTTGTTTCAAAGTTGAGTAAGTAATTATAAATACATACAAACTAAATACATTAGTTGAAACCAAAACAACTTCATTTAAACACATTTCTCTCTCAAACTTTTATTTAAGTTCTTCAAAAACAATACTATGTGCCTTTTTCACCACTTAGCACCTTGTCCCTTGATACAATCATAATTATACTGTATTGTCGCTCTGGCTGGCTTCATTAGGTCACTAAGGTGATGTCTGAATATAGGTGTTACCAGGTAGGTACCTGAAGTTAATTTCTCAAGCACCCTGCCCTTTTAAAAATCACGTTCAAACCCTAAACTGAAATATTTTGTTAGTATTAGATTATTCACACTTTTTATAATTGGGAAAAAAAGGAGAATAAGAATAATTAACGGTGAAATAAAGAATTTTAAGCCATCCTCTTTCAATTACTTTTATCAATAGGAAACAAATGCCATTTTAACATACTTATTGATACTTTATAAATTGATTTCATGACTGACTTACTTTCTTAGTTGCATATTTCTGGTCATCTGCAGTCACCATAATGACACGATCTCCAGTCTCCATAAACTCACGAACAAGGTGCTCTTTCTTCCAACCCTAGAGCAACATAATAATACAAAAATTAATATTTTCATATACAACAGTTTTGAACATTTAACATATTAATTTCCTACCATTATGTGAGTCATACTGCAGACCTTTGGCCCAAATGTAAAGTCTCCCTTTGGAAAAACAGGAAGGCCATGGTGGCCCTAAATCTCTCACTAGTTAAAAACATGTATGTGACTAAGTAGACCCCTGGCAATAGCTCGAGCACAGAGGACTGTTCTAGTCACAAACTTTCATCTAGGAGGGTTGTATCAGTGTAGGGACTGGCTCCCGTCAAAACACCTTCTTTCCCTCCAACAGCATGACACATAATGGGGGTATAACAGACGTATTAACTGTTTTAAAATTGCATCAGAACTTCATGAAACTTACAGTTACACTTCATCATTCTAATGTATTATACATGCAAAAGTGAAAATTAGGAAACCTGGTCAAACATTACTACCACATTCCAAAAGAAATACTCATTAATTAAAAGTAATAATAATACTTGTTGAAAACAAACATAACTATTTCAGGAAACACAGAAAAGTAGGATTGTTCACGAATAATTTTATCCAAATCTATGGACGGCAAATATATGGATAGTAGTGTTATACCTTAATACCGCATTTGATATTCATTAACATCCGTACATAAAGGAATCAGTCTTAACAACTAAGACTCAAGTCCCTAATATCATGATGAAGCTAACATACTATAGTTGTTTGAGTATAAAATGTGTAATTTTCCCCCTTTCAAAGAGTTTTGAGGTAAATACAGCATATCATTTTAAGGATAATCATGGTAAACAATTATGTCAATGTTTATAAATCAAATTTAAGCAAGTTAATAAAATATGATACTTAAACCTGTTACGCTCAAGATATTTCAAGGAATTGGGGCAAGTTTGTCACCAGACAATAGCACTTACTGGGAACTTAAGAGCATTGAGAACGCTTGTGTGGAAGTTGTAATGTGTTGTCTCATCAGCAGGCTCTGCCTGTGTGTATACCATACCACACACCTCGCACTGTGTAGCCCCGTAACGCTTCACTTGACCAGCATCCTGAAAATACACAAGTCAGGAATATCAACACATATTGCAGTCTATACATGTAAATCACCATTTCAAACATGTAAGTCACTCATAGATATACATTTACCTCAAACACTTAAATTACAAATGTATAAGTAGTGAAGTTGTTTATGCTATTCATGAAATATGGAAACCATCATTCGGATTTTGTTACATTGTATGGATAACTGCCCCATGTCCCCAAAGTTTACTTTAATCTAAAAAGCCTAACTACCCTACCAGTTTTTGAAAAGTATGTAAGTCATGTAACCCTATCTAAACCATTTTTTTTTTTGCTTTGTTAATTCTTCAACAAAACCACAAAGTACTTAAGTTAAAATGTCCTTAAAGTGATAGTAAATCATCAGAGCATACCAGCATCATCTGATCTAGTTTATCCTTGCTGCGTGTGTACTTGAGGAGTGGTGAGTTGGCAGGCTGACCTGGGGACCTCTTAGACCCTCCGGGGGACGTCCTTTGCCTGATCATGGGAAAAAAGTTCTGAATATTAAAGTCAAGACTCAAGTGCACATATTCAGTAAACACAAGTGGTAATGTCACTTCTCATCAGCAGGTCTGTTTGCAATGGTTGAATTTCTAAAAGCTAGCAAGCCCTGCACCTGTAAAATGCTCACCATGCTTGCTCAATTTCTGGATTTTATAAACATGTAAAGGGTTTGTTATTATATTTTTTATAACAAGCAATACAATTCAAGCTTGTTCATCAAAGTCTTATTTCGATGTGCTTTTGTGTAGATCAACCCACACGCTCAAACTTTTGATCTCAGTATATTATGAAATACCGAAAGACTACAGATGTTATAGATGAGATTCTTTATTAATATTTATGTAAATACTTCTAGAAACATCATTCACAATTGAAAAATACAACTACAAAAATTATTATAATGCCATACACTTTTTATTTTAAAATGCTCAGACCTGAGTTTATTGATTTGACTACACTGTGGGGAGGACTTTTTGGTGAATATTGGAAACAGCTTTTTCCCCTCGTCTGGAGTAGGTGGGACAGAGTTGCTGCTGGCTGACCGGGGGCTGGCCTGAAATAATGAACAAGAGGACAGTTTTAAAACTTAAAACTTGCATGTAGAAGTACAGTACTTAAGTATAAAAATTATTGAATCCAAGTCTGTGTCTGTGTGTTTGTCGGTGTTCATCATGTGACTAGTTACATTGGTAGAACACTTACGAATAGTTATATAACGTATATAAGGGTCACAAAGGGTGGTTCTAGTGTTGGGAATGGGTTCCAGTTTGACTATCGATAATCGGTTCCATTCAAGTAACTAGCAGATTATTGATAGTACAATTGGTTTTGACAATACCTTAATTGTAGTTTTATTCTTGTACAAAAACTCATAATCCTTAACTATGCTTATGCTATGCGAATGTTTAAAGTTATTTAGTGTTGTTGTTGCTTTCGGCCATATTGTTAATGATAACAACTGAACACTTCCGAATGAATAAATAAACTCAAAGGAGAAAATTGGCGGATATTAACCAGCGCAAATAATGAGAGGAAGAAGAAAAACCACGTTGAATCGATGATCAATTATGACCAAATAAAATCGATTGTCTCCAATTTCAGGCCAAAAACCAATCAATTTTCGATTATAATCAATTATCGGAACATCACTAGGTGGTTCAGTCATCAAAATTCGTGTTTCAAAAGAACAAGCCCGATTTCTTAAACTAGTGTTTGTTATAAAAAATCAGCAAGCGTTGCTACATAAAGCTCAGAATTTTAGCAAGCGCAGAAAGCAATTTACCAGTGCAAGGCTTGAGCTATTTTCGACCACTGGTGGTAAGGTGGCATGTCAATCTAACATGCCATGCTAAATGTTTTTATGTTAAGCGTCATTAGGTAGGAAGGTTTATCATTCCAATTAAAATCTGTTTTTTTTTTTACAACGGATTATTGTCAATTTTGAAAAATAGCTGGGGGTCTTGTTTGAGTATGAAAGATTCATGCCCTACACTGGTTAAAGGGACTCAGACCACTTTTGAAAATTGTTTCCAAAGTCATTTATATTCATTTGAAGGTACTTCCGTTTTTTCTTACTTTTTTATGCAAATGTCTGATAAAAAAACAACTGTACTTAGTCTGAAATAAAGTTCTCAATCCTGATTTCAGGAATAATCCTTAAGAACAAAGAGTATTAATTTCTGAAAGCACTTTCTTTTTACCTGTTTGGTAGGTAGAGTCTTAAATTCTAACCTGGCGCATAACATGGAATCAATTTGGTACGTCTTTAACCAAACATGCAAATCAAAAACACTATGACTTCGCCAATCATAAATCATGTAAAAGTTCCACCTACTTGATTATCCTTTACTGGAGTGTTTCTTTCACTGCTTGACATTGTAGTCTGCTCACTGGGAGTAGTTCGCCCACTTGCAAACAAGTCCTCGGATACCCCAACACTCTCAGTACCATCACTAACATTGGTTGATATCAAAGACAAAGATCCATCATCATCATTGTCTGAAACAACTTTATTTGTGTCTGCCATTAGCCCTATTTCTGCAGACACAAGTTTCTCCTTCACTGTGAGCTTTGTTGAATTATCTGACTTAGAACTATTTAAACTACTCTTAACATATTCACCCAGTGAACTGCTGAACAGATCCGAAGAATTCCCAGTTTCATGTCCGGAGTCAACTTTGACTTTATTTTCTTCATAATTGTCAGCTACCTGCTCAGGAGACTCATTTTCAGAATGTTCAGCTGCATCAGTATCATAAGAAATGCTCTCATTGTTTTCGTCACTTACAACCTGAGTGCCATCCAATTTTACTGGCATTTCTTCCATAAATGGTGTAGCCTCCCAAGCCTTTACTTTCTGAACATGTTTAGTAGCAGCTTTCTTTTTACTACTACTTTTTTTGCTTTCAACAGTAAGTTTTGATAGTGACCTCCTTGAAACAAATTTGACATCAAATCCTTTCTTTACCATGACACTGCCGAACAACTTGTCAGCCGCTGCTGGAGACCTTGTTTTAAAGAACTTTTTCCCACCCGATAAAGGTGTACTGGAATGTGGCGTCGTCTGTTTATTTCTGTCAGTTAACTTGCCAGTTGAGGCTGACAAAGTCTTTCTAGGTAACTGAGTAGTTTTTGGGGTTACATGTACTTTTTTAACTTGTAGAGGTACTTTCTTGGCAGTGGTTGATTTCTCATTTCTTTGCCGTAAGACTGACCTTGTCCCTGTGTCTGTGTCACTTTCCGCTGATCCAGATGAATGGAAATCAAATTTAGACACATGATTCCTAGTTTTCTCTGCATGTCTGTCATTTTCAGAATCATCAGTGTTATCACTTAACGCCCTTTCAGAGATTTTTTCAGCAGCCTTTCTCCGGCCAGGGGAGTGGGGAAAATGGTTCTTGTCACGTTTGCCATAGAAAGATCGAATTGTAAATGGTCTTTTTTCGGGCTTTAACACATTTTCTGGATTAACTTCCAACTGATCAAGTTTTCTTTTCTTCGGGGAAGGACTATGGCCGAAGTCAAGGCCAACACTGAAATATTTAAGAAATGTCCATAAATTGTGACAAAAAAAAACAAAACGAAATGAATGTCACCTTTTGGATGCATTTATTTGTGCACATATTACTTAAAAATAGTGCATTCCCAGTATATACATTTTAAGGAATTATGGGTCCTAAGGAAACAATATTTGCAAAGTTTTTTCCCCGAAAATATCCCTCAATCATTCAATAAGATGGGCTAATTTTGATGAGACAAAGAAGTTGTTGAAAAAAAGATAAAAAAATATCAAGATTGACTAAGATTGCCTCTTTTCATTTCTAGGATACAAAATCATTAATGTTTAAATTATTATCATTATTATATAGTGTTTGAAACTCTATTTACTATTGATTATCGAATTGAATCGGACCAAGCATTTTGATTTACTATCGGACAATAATCGAAAGTTCACAAAATCAAGCAATACATTCTTTATACATAGTATCATCATGATCATTTAAATGGTTAAACCTGGAATCAGTAAGTGTGATTTGCAACAGTAAGTAAATTTCCATAACATTTTCGGTCTTAAATAACTAAGCGAAAAAACATAACAACACAACACATGCTTAATAATTGCAAGTTAATTGCAAAATAATGCTTACAACAACAAAATCCAGAGGAAAGCATTTTGTACCAGAGTCATAGAGCCTTCCGGTACATGTAGAAATATGTGTTTCACATATACATTTTGCCAAGAATCAAACTTAATTTGTATGAAATTTCCAAGATTTAGTATTCAATTTAATATTGCTAGGATATGAATTTGTACTTACGAAACACCAATTGTAAATCATTTTGAGCATGCCCATGCATAATAAGAATCCTTTTGAATAAAAATATTAATTCAAATACCGAGCTCTTTTTCCAGGAGAGGACCTCCACCGCCTTTTCTGCTGACGAGTGTCCATATTAACAGCGATGGTACTCAATCTGAAGTGAAGTGCATGTCAAAATTTACTGATTCTACTAAGTAGTCATCGAAATAAACAAGTTAACCACTAGTCCATTTTATCACTGCCAGATGTTTTCGGCCTGGTCCAATATGGCCTACTCCTTTTCCGCCTAGTTTTGAAAGGTAGGCAATGTCAGTAGTCCATTTTTACTGAGTACATGTCACTCTGCAGGCCATTTTTACTAAGTATACAGATATTTTGATAAGTTAATGTACTTAGGGGGCATCCAATATTATATTCACCATGCTTATAAGTAGGTACTGGTATGATTGCATGAGTTTTTTTGTGCAGAATTTAGTGTGCAAATATTATAATATCTTTGGGTCTTGGATGAATGAATTTTGTCGATGGAATTATGAGGAATTACTTCGAGCACAAACACAACATTGTGAAATCTAAAGCCAACATCCTGAACCGCCAATTCAAGTCAGTCTTCTCTGAAAGTACTCCTTGCTCCAGTCATTAATTTACTTCTAGGAATTATGTTCCACCTCTCAAAACATCCAGTTGCCCAAGATATCTCCATCACAAACAACAGGGTAGAAAAGCTACTAAACAAACTGAACCTACAAATCTCCAGGTCCTGATGGAATCGCTCGAGTATTAAAGGAACTTTCTTCTCGTCAGCTCCTATCCTTTGCACCATCTTTAATTACTCACTCTCTACCAGCACTACACACGATGACTGGCGGAAAGCAAATGTTTCTCAAATTTATAAGAAAGGGAGCCGATACAACCCTGAAACCTACCGTCTGATCTCACTTACATGTATATGCTGTAAACTACTTGAACACATTGTTACCACACATTATACAGCATGGGGAAATCAACGAAACCCTGTACCCACTACAACAAAGCTTCCGTAAAGGTCTGTCCTGTGAGACACAGCTCATTGAATTCACAGATGCCATATCATCAAACCTGAAAAGGGTAAGCAGACAGACGTTCTTGTGGTGGATTTCTCCAAGGCGTTTGATAAAGTTTCACACAGTCTTCTCCTTCACAAGTTGACACAGTCAAGGTGGCATCTGGCATTCCACAAGGCTCAGTGCTTGGCCCAAGCCTCTTTTATACTACATCAACAATATTCCTCAAGGTCTTGATGCCTCTTTGTGGACAATACCATCCCTACCTTACTGATGCCAACATTTTTTGACTGCAAACCTGCAAAAAGACCTACATGTAGATCAACTTGGACAATGGGAATAGAAGTTGAAAATGGAATTCCATCAAGACAAATGCCAAGTCATCAGCACCTCAAGGAAGAAAAAAATAATCCACTATGACTTTCGCCTTCACACATACATGTGAACTCTACCGACAGTAGGTAAAATATACCGCTTTTAAGTCGCCTCTACTACCATACCGCTTTCCCGTAGAAATCTACCTCAAAATTCTATCAACTTTGCTAAAATACCCTATTAATCTGTCACTTTAAAGAACATGGTGCAATAAACAACTTGTCAAATCACTTAACACTTTGGCCGAGATCGTTGCTAGGTTACCAGTACGGTACAAAAGACCACTCATCAGTAGTGATGGGCTGATTAGCGGGTATAATCGATTAACGGCTAGAAAAGCCCAACCGATTCCGATAATTGATTGTGTTTTTTCCGAGTCGATAGCGGGTACGAATACTCACGGGTACGAACGAAGATTTCCGAATTGGAAATAACTCTGAAAGCGCGCAAAATGGCCGCTCTAGCAGAAGGCAATAGAGAGTCGGAGATATTTAATCACCCACGATCCAAAACTAAGTCTAATGTATGGAAGGTCTTTGGATTTCAAAAGATCGCCCTAAATTTGCCACCGACGAAGGACAATTTGAATATGAACATCGCCATTTGTCGTCTTTGTAAAAAGACTTACAAAAACAATCTTTTGAAATTTCCCGTCCAGTATTTTAATGTCAGGCTTCAGCATTATATTTTGGAACTCAAGAGCTAGGTTTGTGTAATCATCATTAATGTTTTGCTAATATATTGTCCCCACTTTAACAGAAAGAACGCCTGCCTGTCCGAAAGTTTAAAGTATCGGAAATATCAGACATGATTAATGCGTAATGGTTAAAACCGAAGTATGCCGGCAAATGGTCAGCCAATGAAGCGTTAGTATTTCGTAGCAGTTATCCAATGAAAATTGATTTAACATCGTACAGTTAGGCACAACTGTCAATATGGCGGCGCCCATAGCGTCAAAAAATAAGTTCGAAAGAATTAGCAAAACTTTGATAGATTTTCGTATTTTATAACGGTATGTTCGATTGTATCTATCTGTCGACAAGGGACAAAAATGCTAGCAACAAGCAGTAGGAACATGGTGCAACTTTTCACTAACGTAACCATTACAATAATATTACCAAAAAATGACTATTTTCTTCCAGACAATCACAGTTTTATCATCCAGAGAAACTAAATATTTGTACTTCCTTGCTGTATGCTAGATATGTACATTGTTACAGAGGTATATACCACTATAATACCAGTCAGTTCTCACAAATGCCAGCTATGTATACACCAGATTGTAATTTAAGTTCTTTACTTTTTCAAAAGATCATTAGAATTTAAGTAAAACATTCACTTTTAAGACATAAATATCTGAATAGAAAATTATGAAAATAAATAACATTTAACCGATTATTTTTCCGATATCCCATCACTACTCATCAGCATTCTTTGTTAATTGGCATCCTACTAATCAGCATTTGTAAATATAAAAGATATCATAAGACTGTCAAAACATTAAAAAAAAAACATTTCCAAGGTGTTATTAATTATCTATTCTAGTGTATAAAATTTTACAACATTTTGGCGGGAAAATTAACAAACACATTTCTGCAGTCGTCTGCACGAATACACTCCGACCTGTTTTGGCTGTCTGATTAGATTTATTAGCAGCTCCTCTGAATATGAACTTGTTTTTACAAGTCAGAGGTAATATTCCTTCTGTTTCTAAATTAAAAAGACTGACATTTGACAAGTCTCTAAACCATGAAGTATTTTACGCATATTTTCCGAAAATCTAAAAAAAAAAAATGTAATGTTTTTGTTTACATCTTTGTTTTTGACTGAAAATTAAAGGAATTAGAAATTCTACAGCTTTTGAACCTGATCTACCGCTTTTGAGACCTAAATCTACCACTCTTTCATTGCCAAAGGTTCACATGTCTTCTTCACAACCAGTCTCTTCAGCATGTAGTTTTAACAAAATATTTTGGAGTCACCATCAACAAATCCCTAGACTGGGGGGGAACACATCAGCACCATAACAAACAAAGCCAATCTAAACCCCAATTTTGTAAGAAGAAACATGAACATTGCCTCCTCATCAACAAAAGAAATCCTTATCAATCACTTATTCGACCAACCCTGGAATATGCTAGCTCCGTTTGGGACCCGCATGAAAAAGATGCTATTAACAGACTGGAAATGGTACAACGTCGAGGTGCACCCTTTGTAAAACACAAGTACCAGTATAGATCTAGCATCGTCGAGATGCTTTAAGGCCTCAAATAGACCCCACTACAGGACCGCAGAAAGATCTCCGACCTCAATCTCTTATACAAAATCTCAATTGATCTAGTTGCCATCAACAAAACCAAACATATTCTCCCAGTCTCATAGTCATATCTCTTGACATACATCAACACACTTCTTTAGCTTCAAGAAACCACAATGTGCTACAAGCTATCGGCAACAATTCTTCTTTCCTCAAACTATCAAGGAGTGGAACAGCCTCCGACTGGACACTGTATCAGGCTCAGTTGATGCCTTTAAGGCTCTGCTAGCCACACTGTATCTAGACTCGTGCTTTTATTTTTATCCTTCACTATAAATACTCTCACTTTATCCATTTTGCTTCATTGCGCTATACTCTGACAATAACGTTCAGCTTGTTGAGTATGGCCAGTATCTGGTAGAAGTAGTTAGCATTGTCAATCATAACATTTAATTTCCAAAAATCAAGTCACTGTAAGAAAACTGTTCTCGGAAAGTACAGAGTAAAACATATGATAGATACTTTAATTAAAGAAAAAACATGAACTATGACTTATGTCAAAATGAAAACTACCTGAACATACCACTATTTACGTACTAAATTTTTATTTTGTTTAGTTTCCCGCAAAGTTCATGAAGTCTCCGGATTTGGCGCCATATTGTGTGATGATTATTCTTGATTTTGATTGGTACATTTCTTTCTCCAGGATTATTATTTTGCATAAAAACAAAGTTGAACACCGAATTAAATTCGAATGGTTTACACGAAATATTCGTAAGTGGTTGAAAACAATAATATATGAAAACACCAGTCAGCAAAGATGGTGGTTTGTTGACGTTTTGTGTTTCTATTTATTTTTTGGAATTAATGTCACTTAGATAATTTGTCATGTAGTTTTGTACGAATAAGTTAATGCATAATATAGTAATTTATTTGTCTGTGAAAATCTGAGTCGATTGTGCTATTAAAACTTCCAAAATGAGTTGGAAATTAATGTTTAGTAAACATCGGATAGGTTTTGTTTTCGGATATTTAAGACCAGAAAGTCTCTGATTTTAATATATAGTATATTTTTAAATATCTCATGAGATTAAAATAAGAACGGATTAAATCAAAACATTTTTTATTCCATTTACTCCGTGTGCCGTCTACCTGTGTGTACCGTCTACTGGTATATTCCGAAACATGACAAATATTTATCACATGAGTGGGTACCTGCCACTTGGATTCCTAATAATTTATAAATGTATACACTGAGAAAGCAGCAAGACAAATTTGTGATTGTCAGTTCACCATGTATTCAAAATGGCGGATCGATAAATTTTTACTCGCACATCCGGGTACTTGAGTTCTACCAAAACGGCCACACGGAAACTGTTTATCGGTGTATTGTATACATCAGGGTTTCCACAAAGTCTTTATAGCTTATCGGGCCCTAGTCCAATCCGGCCTGACATGCCTTCCACTGGCAAGGCTAATTACCAACACATGTTATCTGTGCAGTCATGCTTTCATCCTCACAACTATAAGCCTCATCAAACATTCATTAATTTTGACAAAACATTTATTTTGTTTGCCATGGTTACCATGGTGGCAATGATTGGCTGACATCAAAAGGGCTGTCAAAGGTGTTACTATATTTACAGGCGTCAGGATTAATGGATGTATTGAGTATGCGTCTGATCTTTTCTATCTGTTATTCATTATGTAAAAGAATTAAACAATGATTCTTTATTCAGATAAATCATGACACTCACAAACATCAATGTTAACATATAGTCTTCATTTTAATAATATAATTATCATTATTATACAAATTATTATTAATACAAATATTTTAATCTTAACTAATATTGTTTGATAGTAACGATAGTCATCATCATCTGGACAGAAAAACACCTGTTTGACACCTGGCAACCATCCTGCCCTCCCCTGAACAAGCCTTTCACCCAACCTATGATGTATCTCAATCTAATGACCAGATTGTTTTTTCAACAAGACTTGGTTAATAGATAAGCATGCTATTTTATCTACATGTACACTAATTTTCTTTGCAGAAAATAGGCTTGCAGTTTAAGGCTAATTTGGAAAATTTAACCAACCTAAAACCTGATGGAGAAGACTTCAGATGGTATGTTAGGGTGAGTTTTTTTATTTTTAAATATTAATGTTGCATGTTACGACATCATTGTTTATTTCTTTGCTGTACTCTGATTTGACAAACGTGATGTCATTTGAGCAATGATGAACGATATACAAGGTTGGTATTAACCAGTACATGATCATACTTAGTAGCTTTTGATACTAGCCCATTCAAATAGTAATTCTCAAACATGTTGCTGAACTTAAAAACTGTGCATTCCAAGTTAACCACAACTCTGAAAGGTTATCTCCAAATTGTTATCTTACTATTAAGTTACATTGTCAATGAAAACCTGCAATCTGATCTTTTATCAGCAGTCTTATATCACTGGTTTTCAGACACTCTGTGAGAGTGCAGCTTTAAGCTATTCCATTGTTTTATTCCAGTTGCGGTGTGCAAATTGCGGAGAAGAAACACATGAATTCCAGTATTTGACCCTGATAGTAAGTGATCGTTAAAATTGTCTATATATCCATACAAGACATAGCATTTAAAATTCTGAAAGTAAATTAATTAGTGCTCATGTAGTGTGTGTTAAATATTTCATGTGTATTAAATTCTGTGGGCATTTAAAAATATCAGGATCAGTGAAGAACCTTTATTAGGACACTATTCCTTAGGAACCAGTATTTAAATTTTCACATTACTTATTTGAAACTACTTTCGTAAAATTGTTTAATTGTTTCTTATCTCCAAAACTTAACACATCGTTGGATACCCCTGATACTCACTACGCTATACTTCTTTGTTTACCGTGGGCAATTTGGCTTGGAAACTCTCGTAATCATGAATAATTAATGAGACAGTTTTGTTGGTTCTGCAAAGTACCAGATGCTTTACCGTTAAAAAATATTCTGGCAATTGCCAGAGTTGAAACGGGTGTGCCTTCCCAGTACATTAATATTTGGCGGTAGTCAAGACCACATGGCCTCGGAGGCTACTGACACAGTAATGTTATTGAACAATATTTGAGTGTAACATGCCAATTCATTGGAAGATGAGTTGTCTCTACTGCCTCATGCATATTCATTAAAACCAGATTTTGTCAGTCAATTGTCCCACGGTGTGTATGAAGTGTAACAGAAAAAAGTACCATGGTTGCCGACAATGTACTTAACATTGCTTAAATGGTGAAAGTTTTAAAAAATATCTCAATAAATGACCTTTCTCAGTTAATGCAATCCACACAGTATTATACAATATGGTTGATTTCAGGAGAATGCACCTCTAAAGGGAGGCCGTGGACACGCCAGCATGGTAGTGAAATGCAAGTTGTGCTCAAGAGAAAACTCCATAGGTAGGGTAGTCAAAAGATTCACTGAAAATGACCAAACTCAAAATTAAGTTGGTACCTTCAGCGTGCAAAAAAGAAACCGTTTTGCCTGCATTGCATGGCAGATGCATAAGGATCATGTTGTTCATGGTCCACTGCAACACACTTTCATTTGTTTATTTTCTGACTTCGACCACTGTCTGAAATCAGAGCTATGCTTACCACAGTTTGGTCAGATGATCAATGCAATAAAAATTTTGACTTGATAATCCCTAAAGTTGAGTATGCTTAATGTAACAAGCGTTTTGATTGGTTGACGATGACAAAAGGAAAATTTTCTAGTTATAGTTTTGCACTGGATTTTGCAGCTTTTGAATCAGAGGTTAGAGTAAGCCTTACCATCCTCTGATGAATGAGAATGACTTAAACAAAACTTGGCAGCAATGCATTTAGCCATTTTATCTTAATTAAGATTGATTATAGTCAGATTGCCATTGTAACACTAAAGTTGTTGCCCTGCAATTATTATAATGATGGGCACTCCCGACTGGTAACACATTTGATTAGCAGAATTCCAGTTAATTCAGTCTTGTAAAGCATCATGTCATAACACAGGAGTTTGTACATGTACCCATTAAATGGAACTTAAGCACAAATCAGAGCATCTTCCTACCAACTTCACAATCAGGCTACAATCAATTGATAAATAAAACTGTCAACTTCATTTCTCAGAGGCAATCCAGTTTTTAGGCCTATATATAAAATTGCCCTTGTCTATTAAAAACTCCAAAACTATTTGACCCTGAGTCTTGAAACCTAAGGAGAATGTTGTTGAGATGATGAGGTTTCATTTGAAGTTGCACAGTGTAAGGGGAGAGTTATGGTCCTTGAACTAGCAAAAAAATGGCATTTCTGGACTTGTGTCACACAAAACTCCCTAACTATTTAACCTAGAGTCTTGCAACCATAGGAGATGATGAAGTTGTGCACCTGGGATTTCTTTTGCAGCTGCACATAGTAAGGAGAGAGTTATTGCTTTTGAATTTGTAACAAAAATGGCATTTCTGTACTTGTGTCAGTCCAAAGTAAAGAGAAATAGAAAACGGTTTTGTACATGGAAGCAGCATTGACATCTTGGTTGTAGTCCAAATGTTATTAAAAGCCACATTCTTTGCTTTTCGACCAAACTATTTGTACCTGCTGATTGCACAAAGCCTCTTAAACAATTCTTATTAACTTTCTGCCGATAGAAAAAAGTGTAGACAAAAGGAATACTATGTTGTGAAGCTTATCTACTTGCATTGTCTACCATAAACATTTGTATGCTGACAACTTTCCTTCTAATAAGGAATGTGTGATATTATCGATAAACCAATATATCAGTGGAGGATCTAGCAGAACAGTGCGTGGCACAATTGCCTGTGGCCTCCAGTTGGCCTGCAAATGAACCCAATTTATACATAGACCTTTTTTCATTTGTTTGTCCACTTTATAAGATGTATAAAAGTATTCTTGAATGAACGGTTAATATGCTTCAATATTTTATAACATGCCATTTCAATATCAGAGTATAATAAAAGTTTTAAAAGTTTCATCCTAACTCCCCCCCCCCCCCCCCCAGGAGTTAGGATGAATAAACATGAACAAGAAATCAGTACCATATTTAATTGTTTAATTTACAGCAATATATTGTCATGCACTGAAGATATATTGTGATACTTAATGGCACCAAACATCCCTAAGATACTCGATGCAGAGTTACTTCCCTTACAGTACAGTGATCAATGCCAACATGCAAATCAAATTACTATGGATAGATATTACATGATACATAAAAATGATTGTTTATTTATATTTGATTTTAAAAGATTTCATGTAATTCAACCTCTGTTCATCTTTAATATTGTAATGTTATTAAACTATCCCCCAAAAAGTGAAAATATTATTTTTTATAAAAAAAGATTAAGCTATACTTGGTCATGGTGGCAGTGATCTATTCTGCTTGTTAAGGGAGATCACTGTGGAGAATATTACATATAATCTGCAATGTTTACAAATTTTAAAGGGAGTTGCTCATGGTTTTTGAATGCACTTTTTAAAGAAGAAGAAAAAAATATTACAAAATAAAATGTGGCAAATCATTACGTGTCTCAAAGATACTGATAACTGGAACCCTTCAATGAATGTTGATTTTCACTCAAAAACCGTCCTTGAAGACCACAATTTTGAATACCGATAGTAACACAATTAAGCAAATTATTGTAGCCTGATTGGTTGATGCCTGATACAATGTATTTAAAAAAGGTTAAAATATACTACAGCTATTGTATAAGTCCTTGTGGGGGAGTTGTGAAGGTGTCAGTTTTCTTTTCTTTCTTTCTTTACTGTACCAGCTTTGGTGCACTCTCCACTACAACAAGAATAAAAAAAATTATACTTTAATTATTTTCTGCAATTTCGGTATCAGAGAGTAGAATAATCATTAAATAACTGTTTTCAAGTGCATAACTGTGAAAACATTATATTTGCTCCAAAAATATGATTGAGTCCCTTGAGTATAATCATGGATAGGGTGACATGGCAATTTCTACATATTGGTCACTCAGTGGTCCAGCAGTAAAACTTCATCTAGCAATTAAGTGATCTCGGGATCATTATGCTAATTTTTTTGATTTTTTAGATTATTTTAGATTTAGATTTATATAGTTACTGGACAGGCCTAAACTTTAAACTATTTAATACATTGTATAATTTATGTTTATGGTTAATTCTCGAATGGCTGTTGATGTAAATCTTTTACATGTTTTAAAGGGACTAGACACCAAAAGATACCATTGCAAGAAAAAAAAGAAAATTGTCAAAAACTTACATAAAATTGATATCATTGTAAGCAACGTGTTGAATCCTACTTACTGATGTATCTCATCGCTTACGACACATGTATCTTTTGCAGTTTTTGCATATTTTTCCAATGCGAAATTAACTGGGTTTGTCTACCACTTAAATGTCAGTGAACTAAAAATACCATCGGTATTTATATCTGTACAAATCACGGGACCTTCACATGCTAAATATATTGGTACAACCTATTAACTAGGAAACAAGTATGCGCTATTTTAAACGGGACAATAATAAGTTAATATTTCAATCATGTAAAATAATGTATTGTCGGCCTCATACTAGCTTGTGTTGATAATTCTAAGCTTGTATTGAGGAAATTCTTTGTTTGCTGATTTTTGGACCATCTGGTGTCTTGTCCCTGAAAGAGTTTTGTAGGGTAAATGAGACGGCAGTAATTTAAAACCATAAACCCACATGTATTGTAAGAGGATATTGTTAGAGGATATTGTTAGAGGACATTTTACCCTGTTCCAGTTTAAGGCTTTACTGCTTAAACTCAAATCTCTGAAGACAAACAAGAACTGCTAAAATGCTTGAAAATGAATGTGAAGAATTATGTCTGCCCTATTCATGGGGAGACATATTGTTTTTGCCCTGTCCGTCAGTCAGTCCGTCCGTCAGTCCATCAGTCTGTCAGTCAGTCAGTACGCACACTTTGTTTCCGCTCAAAAACTATAGAACGCTTAGACCAAGAAACTTTATACTTGGTATGCTAGTTGGTCATGACTAGTAGATGACCCCTATTGATTTTGGGGCCACTAGGTCAAGGGTCAAGGTCGCCATGACCTTGAGGTGAACTCAATAACTACAGATTCTTTGGGTCCAGGAACTTCATACTTGGTATGCTAGTTGTTCATGACTAGTAGATGACCCCTATTGAATTTGAGATCAAAAGGTCAAAGGTCAAGGCTACCTTCAGGTAAAAAATGATATGTTGGCAGTGACCTTCAGCTTAAAAACGGTTTCTGCTCAATAAGCTTGTACCCAGGAAGTTGCTAGTTGGTCATGACTAGTAAATGACTCCTATTGATTTTGAGATCAGTAGGTCAAAGGTCAAGGTCACCGTGACCTTGAGGTGCAGAAACGGTTTCTGCTAAATAAATAAAGAACGCTTGCACCCATGAACTTCATACTTGGTATGCTACTTGGTCATGACTAGAAGATGACCCCTATTGATTTTGAGATCACTAGGTCAAAGGTCAAGGTCGCTGTGACCTTGAAGTGAAGAAACGGTTTCTGCTCAATAACTAAAGATCCTTCGGGTTGAGGAACTTCATACTTGGTATGTTGGTTGTTCATGACTAGAAGATGACCCCTATTGATTTTGAGATCAAAAGGTCAAAGGTCAAGGTTACTTTCAGGTAAAAAACGATATGTTGGCGGTGATCTTAAGCTTATTGATTTTTTGATCAGTCCGTTAGTCAGTCAGTCAGTCTGTACGTCACTCTTTGTTTCCGCTCAATAAATAAATAACGCTTGCACCCAAGAACTTCATACTTGGTATGCTTGTCGGTCATGACTAGTATATGAC
Organism: Mya arenaria; assembly: GCF_026914265.1. Classification (NCBI taxonomy): domain Eukaryota; kingdom Metazoa; phylum Mollusca; class Bivalvia; order Myida; family Myidae; genus Mya; species Mya arenaria. Next base: position 30,035,029 of record NC_069134.1, on the reverse strand, counting down.
CCCTATTGATTTTGAGATCAGTAGGTCAAAGGTCAAGGTTGCCGTGACCTTGAGGTGAAGAAACGGTTACTGCTCAGTAACTAAAGTATCACTTGCACCCAAGAACTTAATACTTGGTATGCAAGTTGGTCATGTAGATGATCCCTATTGATGTTGTGATCAGTTGGTCAAAGGTCAAGGTCACGATGACCTTGAGCTGAAGAATGGTTTCCAATCAATAACTGAATAACACTTGCACCCAGGAACTTCATACTATGCAAACTTCGTTTACATTTTCCAAGATTAATCAACAACACTTTTTTCTCTTCACTACTTTATACGGGTGAATAAACCAAACTTCACTGTTGTTTCATCTCCAGTCCAAAATTACACATTTCATGTCCATCATTTATTTTTTCTCAGCTACGACCACACTATAGGGGAGACAAGGGCTTTTTCAAAAAAGCAATCTCTAGTTTATAATGTAGAGGAAAACTTAGAGATTTGATGCAATAATTGTGGGATTAAGGCCACACGAAATTGATGCTTCATTCCACAAATTTACCGCACTTGTTTTTTTATCTGACCATACCTACGTTTTCACCATGAACATGAAGGTTTATGCACCACCGGTGGGCATAATAAAATCCCATTGTGCATCCTTTCGTCCAGTATTCTTTGTCCAGACTTTAACTTTGTCATGCAGGGAGGGATCTTAAGATCTGTTGGCACATGTGATCAGTACATAAAGACAATGTGTCCCGTGCAAGACCCACGACCCTACCTCAATGGATAAGGTCACACTTACAGGTTTATTATTCAAGAATGTTTTTCCCTGTTATGTGTTCGGTACATTAAGATGACATGTCATGTGCAAGACCAACGACCCTACCTCAAAGTTCAAGGTCATACTTTGCATATTTGCTCATATAGTATCAGTGTAAAGGCTGTAACTTTGTCATGCACAGAGTATTTTAAAATAGATTGGCACATTTGTTGGTACATTTAAAGACAATATGTTGCATGAAAGACCAACAGTTTATTATAAAATGCTACATAGTATATGTGTAGAGGCTGTAACTTTGTCATTCACGCAGGAGTTTTAAGATGATCAAATGGCTCATGTGTTTGGTAATATTTAGTCACAAATAGCTGTCAGTATAGAACACTGTTTCGGACAAACCAAAAAGAAAGTAAGGACCATGGCTACTTTTATATCTCTGTTTCCTTTTACACCAATATTTTAGGGAAAGAAAATAAATACCTCGACATAATAGAATGCTAAACATTCTGATTATTTTTTATACACACTTGGTTTTGCTTTAAAAGTGATATTGAAAACCAAATTAAATCAACAAGCTGAAATGTATATTGAAACCTAAAATTGTTTGTGCTGCTTTGTAAAATCATGTGTTAAAGGGACTAGACACCAGATGTTACAATTGCAAGAAAAAAAGAAAATTGTCAGACTTAAATTTTGTTGTTTACAACACATTCAATCTTACTTACTGATGATTCACATCCCTAACGACACATGCGTCTTTCGCAGTTTTTGCGCATTTTTCTTTTCTACCCAGAAATACCTCTAAATTTAAAAGCCTTGGTATATATATATATATATATGTATCTGTACTAATCACATGATTTTCACATGCTTAACATATACTCTATAAACTGGGAAACGTTTATGCGCTATTTTCAAATGGGTAATCTCACCTGCGACAGCGTCAAAATATTATTTTAATCATGTACAGTGACATATTATTGGCCTCATACTAGCTGGTGTTGATAATTTTAGGTTTGTTTCGAGGACATACTGTATTTGCGGATTTTTTAACCATCTGGTGTATTGACCCTTTAATGGAATGCGCTTGCTGCTGATGAAAATCAACATACCCAGGTATTCAAATAATGCATAAGTTACAACTTACTTTGCATTTTTTAAATATCCAAAATCAATAAAAAAAAAAACATGTCTATATACAGAGTCAAATGATGCTAAAGAAAAAAAATAACAGCATGGTTATTATTCATCATAAATAAAAAAAAAATGATATTTTTCTTAAAATATATTTTAGAATTGGTTTATCTTTTGTGTGCTTACTCAAAACTAATGGGTAAATACCTGGTAGTAAAGATGGGCACATTTTTTTCAATGTCCAATGCAGATTGATCTTAAATGGCTCTGAACTTAAATGGCTCTTTGCTCTTAAATGGCTCTGAACTTAAATGGCTCTTTGCTCTTAAATGGCTCTGAACTTAAATGGCTCTTTGCTCACTTAGATTTTTATGAACAATGAATAATGAAAAAATGGTATTATTATAAAAAAAAATGCACTTGCTCACTCAAGGTATTTATTTTACAAAAATCCTTTCAACAAAAGTTTAATTTGGTGTGGCCTTAAAGTAGAACTAAATCATATTTGACAACTATTAATTACTGTTAAAAGAGCTTAAATTCAAAATTTCAAGTAGGCTGTTAGATTCTTACTGTGTACCGGTACTGTCATCGGAGTTGCAAGTAAATGTCATTTGTCTCGGTGTATGATCAGATAACATTAAAACCAATGCAAACATTTGAGATTTATGGACAAATTTGCATTATATATAGGTTAACGATTTTAATGGTTATTTCCGTCTATTAGGTATGAAATGTTCCTATTTGATAATGTGTAATCTATTCATAGGTTTTTACCATGTTTGTAAGGGGAAGAGAAAAAAAACAGCAAACAGAAATTTGCATTTCAAACAAATCAAGCCAGTAAAACCATGAATAAATTAATTAAACTCTGTGTATTTTAATAAAAAAAAATAATTGATCAAAACATAATATACTTACGCTAACATGTTTTATACAGACTGATGCTATTGCTAATGAAAAGGATTTTCATTCACCAAAGTCTCTTATCCATACTGTTTATTAAGCTGATATTTTGCTCATCTGTTTTTTGGATAAAAAGTAAATGTTTATGAAGGGTTTTAGCTAAAGAGTTGTGGAAGGGTGCTGCACCCTGTCCTTTTTAGTAGAACCCTTTTAAGCCCTCATAGAGAAAAGCATGGGCTCCCTTCTGCCCTCATAGAGTTAAATACTTAAGACTAAATATCAATTAAACATGATTCTTAACATTTTTTGGTGAAACTCATAATGTTGAAATTCTTCACAGCCCAAAACATTGTGCCCTTTTCTCCCTTAGCACCCTGTTCCTCTTCTGCAGCACCTGTCCCTCTTCTGCAGCACCCTGTCCCTCTTCTGCAGCACCCTGTTCCTCTTCTGCAGCACCTGTTCCTCTTCTGCAGCACCCTGTCCCTCTTCTGCAGCACCCTGTTCCTCTTCTGCAGCACCTGTTCCTCTTCTGCAGCACCCTGTCCCTCTTCTGCAGCACCCTGCCCCTCTTCTGCAGCACCCTTTCCTTTTTAAAACCTGGTTTTACCCTTGTTGATGTTTTGTAATAGCCTTGGTGTTCTCATACTACCTTGGCCATAATCTGAGACCAATAATAAAACTCCGGCCATAACTCAATAACTGTTGAAGATAAGCAAAACAAGTTATGGGCCTTGCTGCACATGTGTTGCAAGACCTATAAGACTGGTTTAAGTAATTCAGAAGTTATGCCCCTTTTATACTGACATGATATCGACAGAAGTGGGTAAGAAATTACTGTATGTGCTGCTTTCTTGTTTTCCATTTTCTACAATAAAAATGAGCATGTGTACATTGTATATAAAATTGCATTATTTTATTTTCAGATATAATGCGAGACACCATAACATCATACAATGCGGAAGATTCTAATCATTTCAAGACAATAGTAGTATTCGACTGCCGAGGGGTGGAGCCTATAGATTTCTCTCCAAGAGTATGTTTGTGTTCTCAGTTTGAATTAATTTATTTTAAGCCACAAAAGCAAAGTCAGCTTTAAGCTGATATAAATGCCTCTGGGGTGGTATTCATAAAATTTCTTAAGTCGTTTCCTAACTGAAGTCTCTTTCCTAATTTTAGTATCTCTTTAGTCATATGAAATAAAAAATAAAGAATTTCCAAAATGCATTATTTTTATTGACGTTATTGAAAAAAACGTACTTTCATGTTAAAAATACTTATACATTTCTTTTAATTTGACTAAAAATTTTAAGAAATCGACTGAAGTTGACTTAAGATGCTTTATGCATATGGCCCCTAGAGTCCACTTCCTGGATAGAAACAGTATACTGTATTGTGACCTTTTTGAGAGGTCAAGGCAAGAGGATTGAACCCATGACCTTTTTGGTGAAAGACAGTCATCTATACTGCTGTATCCCCCTTGTTCTCCTTATTGATATGCACATATACTATTAATAATTATTTGTGTTGGATCAAGAATGATGAAGAAAAGAGAAAAACAGAAAATTTAAGAATATCTTTTAAATTAATGAATGAATAGCCACATCATATAGAAGTTGTATTCTATGAAATTACTGAAACTATTGTTTAAAAAATCAAAATAAATTGTGGGTGAAAAATGTTGTTATCGGCCAGGATTATCACTCTAAATATTATTTACCGGGATATAGAAAAAAATGATATGGTCTTTGACCTCTTTTGCGTTAAAAAGAAATTGGATATTTTTTAAAAAATTGGTTGCGAACTTCAAATATTCATATGCCAATATTGGTATAACAAAGCATTGAAACGATGTGACCTTGTTGCGTATAATTGTTTTCCAGATTGGCTTCACAGCAGAGGGCGAGGAAAGCGGCACACCCTTTCCCGAAGTTTCCCTAACAGAAGGGGTATGTAGGTTTTTGGATTATATTCATCTCTAATATTAGTGTCAAAAAACTGGTCTGTTATCTTTGGTAGAGATTGATTGGTTTGTCCTCACATTTATGGCCACAAGTGTACGCCATGCCCACTTGATTCGAACATGGGTCTAAGTATTATTTTGTTGTCTTTTAAAAGAATCAGATTTATCAAATGTACATCGGACATCTCTGTAAAATAGAAGTTATTGTGTGATAGTCTAAATAACTCTTTTTGTTGTTTTTTCTCTTAGCATAGATTTTAAACTAACTCTAAAAATGCTTTTTATCCAATTTGGCAGTAAACTTATCCGCCCGGAAGAATAAGATCTATAGCTTGTATATAATTACTAAAGATTGGCCACAATAACAATTCACCGAATAATGATTTGCCCAAGTTACATAACAATTCACTTCACATGTTTAAGGCTAAAAAAATTTAGTTTGTTTCTCATTTCACTGCCCAAAAATAAAAGGGTAGGTAGATTCAAATATCAGCAATACGTATCATTTTTTCACTAATAAGAAATTGAACATTTTTAGCTCCTCTGATTGGTTGAAAATGTAGGGCAAATAGTAATTTTGGATAAATGTTAATTTTAGAGTGCTGTTTAAAAATTACAAAAGTGTCTTTCCAAAGCAGGAAACTACAAAATAGGGTACCAAAAGGATCATGGTAAGAAAAAATTGGTAAGATTGCATTCAAGAAATTAGGGTTGGGTACAAAAAATAGCATAGGTCAGGAAACTGGAAACAAACACTTATTTGATAAAAGAAATTATAATTCTGGTCACATGTGTGAGATGAATTTTTATTCAAGTGTGGTGAATTGTTATGTGGTTAATCATAACTGTGGCAGATTGTTAAAGGCGCACAATATAGGTAGATGCTAAATATATAAAACAATTATACATTTTCATGTTAAAGTCATATGACTTTAATGAAGCCAAAAAAAGCATATGATTAAAATACAGATAAAAAATTAAACCTTTATCAATGTGTTTTTTTTTTTAATTAATAGCTGCGTAGCCACAAATACTCCAGTTCAAAAAGCGCCAGTTTATTGCTTATATCTTATATCTGTAACTTAATCATATGCTTTTATTATCAAGTCAAAAACATGTTTTGCAGCAACCTATATTGTACGCCTTTAAGGGTTAAACTTATAATACCCTTGTACAAATACTGTCATTTGGTCTGTTTTCAGGAATGGGCGGAGTATGATGAAAAGCAAAAGGAACCAGTCGGAGTCAGTGAGATAGAGCATAAGTTTGTGCATGTCAAGTGAATAACTTGTCGGCCAAATGAACATTTAAAATTCTGGGAATAGTGGCTTAATCAATGTATTATCCCGATTGCTTTAAGCTGCAGCACCAGAGATTGACAGTTTTGACATATGTTCTAGTTGTTGGCACAGAAACAGTTGATATTTGCATATATGCCTTCTATCCAGTCATTATGATAACTCACAATAGAACAGATCTAAATTGTCTGAAACACTACATTAAAGCATTAATTAATCTTTTAGCCATAAATGATTAAACAGAAATATGAAAAAAAACTTTAATCTCATCTTTTACATGCAGTCCTATATCACATTATTCCAGACATCTGCACAAAAGTTGGATCATTCCAAGACAAAAAAATATATATCTAAACTGTCAATCTGTGATAGTGCAGCTTTAATTCACAGTCAAGAGTTTTATTTTGATTGTTTTTAATTCTTAAAACCTATCAAGTGCTTCTGTTTGTTTTATTTTAGCATTTAATGCAATTACATTAAATATGAACAATTATTGTGAAATGATTTTAGAATAAGAGTTTGTTTTCGCCATAAGTTTGCAATAATCATAATAGCTGCATTATTTTGTACCTTTGAAAGTGTAATAAAATGTATGTTTGCTCAATGTTTGTCTATCTTATGTGTTTAAGGCACTTTTATATTTATATTAATACTTTTTAAGCTCATCTGAGCACAAAGTGCTCAAGGTGAGCTATTGTGATCAGTCTATATTGGGCATCTGTCGTCCGCCGTGCATCGTCCGATATCCAGCTAGGCCCAGACGTTTAATAATTTGTAAGAAGCAGCCCTCTTGTTATATTAATACTTTTTTATTTACATGTCTTAGAATTAATAAAACTTGGGTTTATTATCATTCCAGAGATGGGAAGGTTTTTTCACTTAAATCAGTCATCAAAGTTAGACTTTTGGATGAACAAGTCCAAGTTCTTGCCTACTGCTAAGCATCAATTTTTAGCTCGACTATTCGAAGAATAAGGAGAGCTATACTACTCACCCAAGCGTCGGCGTCACCCCTTGGTTAAGGTTTTACGTGCAAGCACACATAGGTTAATATCTCAGCAACTACTTGAGGTATTGTATTGAGACTTTATACAATGGTACTCAACCATCTAACCTACCTAATTAGCCAAGTTTGATAACTCTACTTTGCATTTAATGCCAATAATAGGCCTTTATTATTCGACTTAGAAATTCTGGTTAAGGTTTTGTGTGCAAGCACACATAGGTTAATATCTCAGCAACTACTTGAGGTATTGCATTGAGACTTGATACAATGGTACTTAACCATCCAACCTACTTAATTTACCAAGTTAGATAACTCTAGTTTGCATTTAATGCAAATAATAGCCCTTTATTATTCGACTTAGAAATTCTGGTTAAGGTTTTACGTGCAAGCACACATAGGTTAATATCTCAGCAACTGCTTGAGGTATTGCATTGAGACATGAAACAATGGTACTCAACCATCCAACCTACTTAATTTACCAAGTTAGATAACTCTAGTTTGCATTTAATGCAAATAATTGCCCTTTATTATTCGACTTAGAAATTCTGGTTACGGGTTTGCGTGCAAGCACACATAGGTTAATATCTCAGCAACTGCTTGAGGTATTGCATTGAGACTTGATACAATGGTACTCAACCATCCAACTTACTTAATTTACCAAGTTAGATAACTCTAGTTTGTATTTAATGCAAATAATTGCCCTTTATTATTCGACTTAGAAATTCTGGTTACGGTTTTGCGTGCAAGCACACATAGGTTAATATCTCAGCAACTGCTTGAGGTATTGCATTGAGGCTTGATACAATGGTACTCAACCATCCAACCTACTTAATTGACCAAGTTAGATAACTCTAGTTTGCATTTAATGCAAATAATTGCCCTTTATTATTCGACTAAGAAATTCTGGTTAAGGTTTTGCGTGCAAGCACACATAGGTTAATATCTCATCAACTACTGGATGTATTTCATTGAGACTTTATAAAATGGTACTCAACCATCAAATCTACTTAAATAACCAAGTACGATAACACTAGTTTGCATTAAATTCAAATAATGGCCCCTTTTTTATTCGACAGAAATTCTGGTTAAGGTTTTGCATGTAACCACTTTTAAGTCAATACCTCAGCAAATACATCATGTATTGCATCGAAACTTTACACACAGACTCCCAACCATTTAACCTTCTTTTTTAATCAAGTAAGATAACTCTATCTTTCATATTATATATTTTTTGCGACTTAGAAATTCTGGTTATGTCTTGCATGTTAGCACACATAGGATAATATCTCAGCAACTACTTGATGTATTGCATTGAGACTTTATACAATGGTATTCAACCACCCAACCTAATTGAATAACCAAGTTAGATAACTGTGTTTTGCAAATAAAGGCCCTTTATTATTGCACTTTAAAATTCTGGTTAAAATTTTGCATGTGACCACATTTATGTTAATATCTCAGCACATCATGTATTGCATTGAAATCTAATCTAACAGTGATCCATGTATGTTTCGCCAAAACTTTTCAATCCTTACACTGAAAAGCGGCGGAATAGTCGAGCGTGCTGTCTCTGTGACAGCTCTTGTTTAAGTTTTACTGGTAGAAGAGCTTATGCAATGGCAGGGTGTTCTTGGTGTGTGCGTCTGTAAACAATTGCTGCTGAATGCGATAAAATCATCCCTTTTGATTGAATCTCAATCGAACTTGTACAGTAGTTAGATATCCATGAGAGCTTGCATGGTTCCTTTGGTAAACCAATCAGATCTGCCCAAACATGACTGGATTCTGGCCCTTGTAATTTTGTAATACAGCTTGTTAACACAATAGAGCCACCATTTCTTATCTGATTTTCACAAAACTCAGACAGTTGTTAAATATTGATAAAACTGTCATTCTTTTTTAAAACCAGATCCTCCTATGCATGAATGGATTATGGCCCTTGAAATTGTCAAAATTGATTTAATTGTGGTTGTGGACACAATAGAGCCTCCATTCGCTGTTCATTTAACGTATACAGTTGTCAGATATTGACTTTTTATAAGGGTTCTTTCCGAAAACCAGCCACACCCGCCCATGCATGACTTGGTTATGGCCTCTTGAACTGACAAAATTGCTATAATTGTGATTGTAAATAGAATAGAGCCTCTAGTTTTTATTTGGTCTTCACCAAGCGTGGACAGTTGTTAAATTTTCATGATGCCTCGACTCTTGCAAAAAACAGCCAGATCCACCTATGCATGACTGGATGATGGCCCTTGAAATTGGCAATGTGGCTGTTTTCAATATTCTCCATATTCATATTGCACGTAACATGTTACAAGACTAATGGCGGCGCCCATGAACTAACACGAAAAGTTCCAAATGAACGCTATCAGTATCGTTCCACATATCACATAGTGTATGCATGGTTAGGCTCCGACTATTTGTTACCATTTCGGTATGGGAGTTATGTCTAGACGAAAACAATGAAAACAGTCCCAGGCCAACATGGTACACTCTACTGTTTTTAAGTGCAGTTTATTGTTTGAAAGTCAAATGGCATTGGGATTGTTTATTTTATATATCTAATTACACAGTTTACATTGTTAGTTGTACAAGTAATGAAATTCCATTGTTGATACACCTTTTTCAAATTCAAACCGTTTATAACATTTGTCCATTTGTAAGTGAAACAATTCTAGACAAACACACTCACAGAGCCTTAAATGTGAAAATCAGTTAATGAAAAAGCGGAGCTCATCAGTGAGGACATCCTAACCCATGCATAACAAAGACATGACTGAGTTCGGTCGGTCGATCTGTTGGATACTGGCCGAGGTGTTCCGATTGACATTGCGTGAGATAATACCAACATGTAATCCATGACCCAATAACTTTGGCTTTAATATCTGTTCTCTAAGAAAAAGGTCGAGGTACTATCATACCCTTCAAATGAAACTTGATGGCTATATTGCAAGAGACAATACAAACATGTATTCCATGGCCCATAACTCTGGCTTTAACAATTGACGATTTTGCCCCTTGAGTTTAAACCTGTTATATTTTCAGTTCAATAAAAAACAAAAGTATATGCACAGTGTACACATAAATAGTATACATAATGTTTCTGAAAGGGTCGGCTCTGAAGACGAGCTGTTTAATTGACGGAGCTTACTTGTTCTGGGGTGCAAATAAGTTATGGCTAATACGGTTTAAAATAGCGACTATTTTTATTTAAAGTGGTACAAGGTTAACTTCTTAAAAAGATAAAATTATGTTAACCGAGATATTTGATAGCCTTGACGATACGCAATGCGTCGCAATTGTCTGCATTGACCGTGAACTTGAATAATATGAATTGTTTTCATCACAAACTGAATGGAACTCGTCTTGCGTATGAAACCAAACACGTGTAAGTGGAGTATCATTACGTCTGTCCTTCTTCATTGTCAGTCTGTCAGCAGGTACCTTTTCAATGCTGGCAACTTTCTTTTTTTAATCTTCGTTAATTTTCATACTTTTAACAACAAACCCAGACGGCAGCTGGCGTGTACGCATTTGAATAGAAATATGTACATGCACGCCCTAAAGGCGCACAATGTTTGTTGGTGCACACACACACACACACACACACACACACACACACACACACATATATATATATATATATATATATATATATATATATATATATATATATATATATATATATATATATATATATATATATATATATATATATATATATTATCATGTTTAACTCATTTGACTTTAATGATTTAATAAAAAGCATATGCTTTAGGTACAGATTAAAAGATATTAGCCATATTTTTGCGCTTTTTTGTCTGGGTATGTGTGACTACGTAGCTATTAATTAAAGAAATCAATTTATAAAGGCTTATGTTTTTTTTATCTGTACTTAAATCGCATGTTTTTGTTTTTTTTTGTTTTTTAATCATTTAAGTCAAATGAATTAAACATGATGCAATAAATTTAAAAATAAATTAATATGTTTTTGCATCGACCTGTCCTATATTGTGCGCCTTATTGTTATTTTCAATAGCATTACACACGCTTTTCGACAAAATGTCATTATTTTTTATAATTATTAACACTTTACATGCATGTATGTGTAACTCTACTTTGAACTTTTTATGATGTTTTATCATTGCAACAAGTATTGTGGTCGCATTCCACACGAAATATTTATTACGGTGTCTAACTCTATAAAATTCGAAAGACTCCCTTTCATTGTTTTCACGTAGAATACTGGACGAAAGGATGATCTCGCTTATTAAGATTTTTAAAAGGCAAGATCATGACTTCCCCAAACCGTCCGTATAAAAATCACGAAGAAACACTGTCGAATTAAAAACTACGGAATCATGTTAGGGCCATCGCGACTTAGTCCTTCGCCCCAAGAAAAGAAAACGCTAAGTTTGTTACATCTGCGCATATTTTTCCGATCATTTTATGCCGTCAATCATTTGAGTACACTCCTAAAATGCATATTCTAAAGGCGACTTCTCTGTCAGTGCTGTCGCATCTACCGATCATTGGTAATTATTATTTCCTCTGGTGAAGCATGTTTGGCCATAATTTCGTCAATGATTTCATCCACCGTTTTGGTTTCAACATTTGGGGATGAAAACCTAAATGGCGATGTTGACAACCATGGCGCCATCTTTTTTATTGCAGTCATGCCATCTTGTTTCTACCAGTTCTGCAATATTGTTTCTTTCAGCTGTGTTTTTTGCAGTCATGCCTTCTTGTTTCATGTATTAATACATGTATACTCAAGGATAACTATGCTGTGTATGTTGAGGTAGAATAATTTACATATATTTTGTAGGTCTGATGTGTCTTGCTTCATATGGATTTTGAATAGCTGGAAGGTTTTTTAATTCTTTAAAGATGTTGATTTATAATAGTTGTGACTTTATGGTATTATATATAAGTATAGACAATGCATTTTTTTATACTTTAAGCAATTTATAACAGTTTAGATAGGGTAAACTTTGACAAATCTTCTTGACTGATCAGTGTGCAGGCAACTGTATCAAATCTGTCAGTGTGCAGGCAGCTATATCAAGTAGAGGGTTGGTTGATTTTTTGCTGTACTGGGCCAGAAGTGCTATGGGATGACACCGCGTCCGTCGTCCGTGCGTCTGTCTGTACACAACCGCTTGTGAAAATCAAATAATGCCCCTGGAGTCAAAACTGGCCAAGCCCCCAAATTCTTATGTTTCCTGTAGACTTGTATAGGTAAATCTTTGAAAATCCTCGTGTAAAAAAAACGTTAGGCCCAGACATTTAATTATTTGTATGTAGCATCATAAAGTGGTCCTCTACCAACATCAAATTAAGTCACCGGGGTCAAAGCTGGCCCCACCACGTTTGACCTTCTTTCTTATTTTTGAAGCTACAGCAAAGAAATTTGAACCATGTGCACAATTTGAAAACAAATATCAATGGTGTTTTGGGATTACCCTGACTGTGACCTTTCCACCGATTTTCTTATTTTTGAAGCTACAGCAATGATATTTGGACCATGTGTTAAGTTTTGAAAACAAATATCAAGTCTGTGCTTTAATGACATTGATTGTGACCCTTTGATCTACTTTCTTATTTTTGAAGCTAATGTAATAAAAATCGACAATGTGTACAGTTTTGAGAATGGTTCAGAAATGTAAACAAAAATTAAAATTATGAAATAACATCAAACGGAAAGGTAAGAGCTCGTTTGTTGATAGATATTTAAGAATACAACGGGAAATGTTTTATTTTGCCGAAAAGATTTAGTTACGCTATTGAAAACGGATTCACTTTAAGCTTTGATTAAAAACAGTTTGTTTTAAATAAGTGTATGCCAGTTGCTGTGGGTCTTTGTTTATATTTTATAAGTAAGTAAAATAACTCAATTTGATAATTTTAAGAACTTGGATGCCAGCCAAATCCCGTAAATCGTGGCCGAGTTCATGGTCATCTCAGATCGCTTTTTACATTTTGTTAGCCCAGTTTATTTTTAATTCGTTCGCTCGCTCCAATTGTTCTCGGCCAATAGCCGTACAAGAATATTATTAGATTGGTGTGGCCTAGATGTTCAACGTAATGTATGCATCAGTTTATCGGTGGCTTTAAAGGATTATTGGAGTAATGGAATTATATATGTGTGTATATAGTGTTAATATATTTTAAAAATTGTGTATCGTATTTTTATATTTTTTGCAGGCATAAAATGATTTTGCACGTGTGTCTTTCTGGTGGAATAAAACTAGCATTACTCTAATTTATGTTAAAAACTGGTTCAGCCAGAAATAAGTAAATTTGGATAAAACCTTTAGCATGTTAGGTCACTGAATATGTAATTATGAAAATAATATTTACAGGAAACATGAGAAATACATGTAAATATAACAAAAGCTATAACCTTTCACAAAAATACTTTCACTTTCTGTGAGAAATACATGTAAATATAACAAAAGCTATAGCCTTTCACAAAAATACTTTCACTTTCTGTGAGAAATACATGTAAATATAACAAAAGCTATAACCTTTCACAAAAATACTTTCACTTTCTGTGAGAAATACATGTAAATATAACAAAAGCTATAGCCTTTCACAAAAATACTTTCACTTTCTGTGAGAAATACATGTAAATATAACAAAAGCTATAGCCTTTCACAAAAATACTTTCACTTTCTGTTAACCAATGGTAAGTGAAATATGCGTTGTTCTTACATTACCCTAGAGTAAGAAAATTATTTTACAATGGCAAGAGAAATGTGTGTGATTCTTGTTACAAGTAAAGGGAAGTAGATTATTTTTCAGGAAACCACACCGTTTTAAACTTAACTGTATTGGAGTTCTCATTTCTATACACTTAATATAAATTATCTTAAGTCATTTTTTTAACTTAAGTCGTTTTCTTTAGTTAAGTATCTCAGTTATCATATGATAGTATCGCTTGATAATATCTGAACTACTATGTTCACAGAATTGATTTATAATAAATAATTAATTAAAAAAGACAGTCATTCTTTCCTTTCTTTAGAAAATTGACTTAAGTTAAGAAATGGCTTAAGATGTTTTATGAATACCACCCCTGACCTTTTCAAGCCATAATAAGGAAATCGAAACCAAGGCAGGTAATTGTGCTTTCCTATAGACCTGTAGTCAATCGTACGCAGTCCGCATCCATAGAGTCCGTCTACATCAAATGTCTCAGTACTCATCCACATAATATGTATCCACAGTCTCAGTCCGCATACACAGTCTCAGTCCTCAACCACAGTGTCAGTCCGCATACACAGTGTCAGTCTTCAACCACAGTCTCAGTCCTCAACCACAGTCCCAGTCCGCATCCACAGTTTCAGTCTGCCTCCGCTGTTTCAGTCTGCATTAACAATCTTAGTCCGCATCCACAGTCTCAGTCCGCATACACAGTCTCAGTCCTCAACCACAGTCTCAGTCCGCATACACAGTGTCAGTCCTCAACCACAGTCTCAGTCCGCATACACAGTCCCAGTCCGCATCCACAGTTTCAGTCAGCATACACAGCCTCAGTCCTCAACCACAGTCCCAGTCCGCATCCACAGTCTCAGTCTGCCTCCGCTGTTTCAGTCTGCATTAACAATCTTAGTCCGCATCCACAGTCTCAATCCTCATTCACAGTCTCAGTCCTCATCTAGACTCTCAGTCCTCAGCCACAGTCGCAGTCCGCATCCACAGTCTCAGTCCGCATCCACACTCTCAGTGCACACCCGCAGTTTCAGTCCGCATCCACACTTTAAGTCTCAGGGGCGGTATTCATAAAACTTCTTAAGTCATTTCCTATCTTAAGTCAATTTCTTAAATTTTTCATTGTCAAATTAAAAGAAATGTATAAGTGTTTTTAACATTACAGTATGTTGTTGTTGTTTTTTCAATAAGTTCAAAGAAAATAATGTATTTTGGAAATTCTTTATTTTTTTATTTCATATGACTAAAGTGATACAAAAGATAGGAAAGTGACTTAAGTTAGGAAATGACTTAAAAAGTTTTATGAATACCGCCCCTGGTCTTCAGCCACACTCTCAGTTTGCAAACATACTCTCAGTGTCAGTACGCACCCACAGTCTCAGTCCGCTTCCAGACTCTCAGTCAGTATCCACTCTATCAGTCTGCATCCATAGTTTGTCCGCAGCCACAGTCCGCATACGTAAAAGGGAACAAGTATATAATTTTGTCCACAACATTAAGATGTAAGAAAGGATAAGTTGATTTGTTGTTGACACCACTTATACTCCCTCTCCTTTCTCCCGACCCCCTTAAGCACTACATTATACTTATTATTTGTTTCAGCATTTTATTTGAAAATATAGCTTATATAATCATTTTTATTTTGTATTTTGTATATTTAATAGGTAAAAACAATAACAGGAACAAAACAGAATAATTTATTTGGATTTAAACATACAGTTCATCATCCATTAACATGATCATATATATAAACAATAGTCAATATACCATTTAGTATTACATTTTGACTGCATTACAAACATATCAAATATATACTACGGAGAACATGCATCAAAACTTAACAGGTTGAATATGATGGTTGGGTCTATTCCATGTGCACCCGGCTGCACACCTAATGCCCACAAGGCTTGGCTCTAAACATACAGAAGTCGTGCTGTTAAGCTTCACCATGAAACAAGACAAGCGAAGAATTGAACTGTTAATCTTTCTTTATCAAATTTAAATGTTTTTTAGTTCATAGTTCATTGATAAGGCCTGTTTTAGGGTTGTATATCACTATCAAACACTTAGGAATGCAAATAAAGTGAACAGTCGCCACTTTTAAAAGAAAATGACCTTTTACCTGTCAGACGATATTATCATTGAAAAGTAATATTTGCGGCCACATGGATGGGTAACTGCGTATGGGTGACGCGGATCGGTGCACATGGAGTCTATAGGATAACTTATATACTGCCAGGTTATTTTCTTATTATTTATACCATACACACCCACAATGCAGTTCTTCTTAAAGTAGTTTTTTATTTGCGTTGAGATTTGAAAATTTGAGTCAATATTTGAATATGTGCTCCTAATTTTAACTATTGTAATTTTATTCAAGAGGTATATTTATTGTAACACACCTTTTCATGCGTTTGAAATTGCATTCGACAATGTTCCTTTTACAAGCATTGACCTTTACTTCCTTTAAAAATCAAAACGTGGTAGACGTCTAAAAACGACAAGTAGGTGATTTATTCAAAATGGGGAATATAGGCCAGTGTTTAATGGAATACAAGTAATGTGATAAATTTAAAAAAAAAAGATAAGGAAAAAAACCAGTAAAAAAAACATGTTTTTTTGATAATTTCAAAATCTCGGAATAACTAGTTGTTTTTTTCTGTTATAATAGAAAATACATTATCACGTGGAAACAGACAAAGAATAGTTGGTGACGTCAGTTGCTACGTAAAGGACATTTTAAGATGGTGCATACAAATATGACACGTGCTGGGCATAATCAAATGGAGATGGATTATATGCAGCAAGGTAACATAAGTCATGAACACATGATGCACGAGAAAATGGGCCATGATCATATGATGCACGAGAAGATGGACCATGATCACATGATGCACGAGAAAATGGGCCATGAACACATGATACACGAAAAAATGGATCATGAACACATGATACACGGGAATATGGATCATGAACACATGATGCACGGGAATATGGGCCATGAACACATGATGCACGGGAACATGGGACACAACAAAATGCATCATATGTCTCCGGTATGTTTTTGGCTAATATTTCATTGTCATATGTCAAACATACTTATGAAGACGACAGAAGTACAGTTTATATTGCAATGAGATAGATTATTTTTACATTTAAAATAGAAAAGGAGGTTGTGTTCGACTCGAGCGTGTTTTTGTGGATTCGGATTTCAAAATTTGCAAAAGATCCACGAGAGTCGAAATCGACCTGCCGGATCAAAACTCAGTAGTTATAACTTGTTAGTATATACTTCATTATGTAGATATACTTTTCATCACTAAAAAGACACGAAATTACATTATAAATTGCTTTTTTAAATACGCACTATTTCTTTTTATGACGTCATTTAAACATCGCGCAATGATATTTGTTATGACGTGACGTCAGCGGAGGAAAGAAAGACCGTATGAATGCACTACTTCATGGGATATGAACAAACGCATTCTACGATATATTTTATACTCGCATGTTTATGACACATATAAAATAAAGCCTTTTTTTAAATAATACTGAAAGTGCTCCATTATTCCTTTCCAGTACTTCACATTACAATTTCAAGGCGATTTCCTCATCAAAGATGTGAAGATTTCAGCTCCAAGTGGTAAGTACTTTGTACTAAATGCGATAAATTAATTGCTAGATTTTCATCCCCGTCTGCCCCCCCCCCCTTTCCGCCACCCCTTATTTTTTACTGACTCAAATGAAACTGTTAACTAGGGTCTGTATTTGCGTGTCGGTTCGGTACTGTCCAGTAACTGCGTTTATTCATACCTTCGATGTCAATGTAATAACATTCACATGTAAAACAGGATTATTGTTACGATGTTCTTTGTGGTGCGTCTAGAAACACATGTGGCCCCTTGTGCAATAAAAAGCATAAAACACATATTCAACAGTGAACAGTCATCTTAATTTAAATTAAATTAAATGTCACGCCCGCCCCCATTTAAAAAATGGATGAGGATCTAGCAATTAATTCATATAGGCTATATTGTTATTTGAGAAAGTAACCTAGTTTCTCTTGTGTCAGTTACCCAGGGACTCGCTCGTGTTTTTGTAAAATGCACTCATTGTTTGTATGACGGAATAATGTGCGGCATATCATTTAGTAGGAGCGTCAAGCTAGGAAGTAAGATACTGACGACTGGAACCCTTCATGAAATGTTGATATATGCTCAAAATTAATAATTGCGTTGAATTCCACGATTTGAATAGCGTTAGTAACGCGGTTTAACAAAAGACTTAAACGTTAAGTTATCTCTTTCAATTTGTACGAGTATGTGTGGGCGTACGGTTTTGTTGTCAGTTTTCTACATTTTCCTTGACTGTACCTTCGTGGGCTCGCAACCCACTAAAAGCAGAATAGTTTGTTATACTATTTTATTTTAAGAGTATTTTCTCTGCAACTTTGGTATCAAAGAATAAATTAGTTATAAGTGTTTTCAGATGCATTAAAGAGAACACATACGCCCAAACATGAGCGAGTCCCTTTAATAAAGATATCGAATAACCTTCTCATGATTCACTTGAGGTGCGGTATTAACATATTTGGTCTGAATGGGGTATATTTACATTTTCAAATGTTGAACATCCATCAAATGCTCGAAGCTAATAGAAGTAAATAAAAAAAACATTTTACATTTACTTCTGTACAAATGACTTAAACCTATCGCTGTCTACTGCTTGCCTCATTTAATTCGTTATGCTTAAGTAATTTTTCAATAAAAAGAATTCTTAATATACCGAATGAATGGTTTCGTTAACATTATGAAAACAAAACATCGCTTCGATAATTGTAACATATTAAAATTATGGAATTATGTTTTTCACATAACATCAACACATGGGGGAAAGGACCGAGTTATTGTCATAACCTTGGTGTCGTCTTCGTCTTTGACGTCGATCTCAAACTTGCTCATAACCCATATACGTATATATAATAATAAAATATGCAACTTTGTAGTCATATTCACAATAAATGCGTGTGTAGCATGTCCAATAACAGTCCCCAAATTGGTCGAATAATGTATGTTTACACGTACACGTTATTGGTCTGGTGTTTATACACCTGTGTGTCAATTGTAGCATCAATGTATGTGCTATGTATACGTTATAGGTCTGGTGTTTATACATCTGTGTGTCAATTGTAGCATCAATGTATGTGCTATGTACACGTTATAGGTCTGGTGTGTATACACCTGTGTGTCAATTGTAGCATCAATGTATGTGCTATGTATACGTTATGGGTCTGGTGTGTATACACTTGTATGGCAAGTGTATCGTCAATGTATGTGAGCTATGTCTATGTTCTAGGTCTGGTGTTTATACTAGGGATGCAAACGAATGGCAAAATTGATATTCGAATATTCGGTAATTCTTTCGAACGAATATTCGAATATTCGATTACCAAACTACATCTTTTAAAAGTTGAAGTAAACTATTATAATATTCGCTAAAGTAATAGCCGGGGAATTTAAGTTCTACTTTGTCGTAACCACTACGCGCGGCGGACCCTGAATTTTCACCAAATGAGCCTCTGAAATTCCTCTTTTCAGAAAGACAAAAACTAAAACATTATGAACAAACGAAAAAAACAAAAACTTTTAATTTGTATTCCTCTGCCATCATATTTGTAAACAACGTGAACTAAAATGGATTTCTGGTCAAATGGCGTTATACGCAAATGGAGGGTCTTTCCGTAAGACGAGCAGCCTCGTTCTGGGATTGACCTCTACTAAAAAACTATGGAAAAACCAAACCAACTCGGGAACTAGTTTATTCCTTAATTGGTAGAGGCATTTAAATTTACTGAAAATAATTGGATTTTTGTGTCACTTGTCTTACGGCCAGTTATTGTAAAATTACGGGGACTTTTTAGTACCCTATGATATGTCCCTAAATGACATATGACGGGTGTATAGTGTATTGTAATCGAATTCACACCTCTGGTATTATGGGACAATCGTTGTAAAATCAAGACAAACGAATATTAAACACCAACAACAGAGTTGTAGGCAAAATATTTATTCAACAATTCGAATACCGATTTTGACATTCGAAAACCAAATGTTTGATCGAATATTCGTTTGCATCCATGGTTTATACACGTGTATGGCAAGTGTAACGTCAATGTCTGTGTACATGTTCATGTTCTAGGTCTGGTTTTTATACACCTGTGTGTCATTTAAAGCGTCGATGTCTGTGTACATGTGTTTATACACGGGTGTGCCAATTGTAGCTTTAATGTAGCTGTTTACACGTGTATATGTTTTTTGCCAGTGCATGCTGGCTCTCGTTTATAAACATGTGTGCGTCAATTGCATGTTTAATGTTTAATGTCGGTGCTCTTGTCCATGTTATCGGTCTGGGCCTGCTGTCTCTAGATTGTCACCATTGCGTCAATTGCAGCGCCAATGTATGTTATAACAGTATGCAGACATCCATGTTAAAGGTCTGTGGTTCATGGCTCCTGTTTTACTCACGTTTGCGATTGCAGCTTTAATGTTTGTAAACATGTTTCTGTTGTAGGTCTGGTGTTAACCGTCTCCGTGGCCTTGTGGTTAAGCGTCCGCCTACGGAGCGGGAGGTCGTGGGTTCGATCCCCGGCCGCGTCATACCGAAAGACGTTAAAAGCTGGTACAAGTAGCTCCCTTGCCTGGCGCTCGGCATTTAAAGGGTAGTGCTTGGGAAAGTGGTGTACTCAGTACTGGTCCTACCCAGGAAAGTTGTATCCCGTGTATCGGTGCTTTACACTGAGCACGTTAAAGAACCAAGAGGTCTCTTCGCAAAGAGCTAGGGTATCGCACCCGGATTTCTTGTATCTCACTCTGTTTCTTCAAGTATTCCAATGTCTGGATTTGACTGCGAATTGCTGTCACTTCTATCTCATGTCACTTATGGCATTCAAACACAATTTAAGTCGTGATGGCGTCACGGCGGGGTCAAGCCATAATGCAGCCAATGGGCGCGGGCAGACCTTGATAAACTCAAATAAACAACAAAACAAGGTCTGGTGTTGTTAGCCCTTGTTCATAAACATGTGTGTCAATTGCAGCTTTACTGTACGAAAACATGTGATTGTTATAGGTCTGGTGTTGCTGGCTCTTATGTTTAAACATGTATGTCGAATGTAGCTTTAATGTCCGTTGTTAGATGTTATAGATCTGGTGTTGACTCTTGTTTATATATCTGTGTTTGAATTGCAGCGCCAATGTCTGTTGTAGGTCAGGTGCTGGCGATGATATTGGTAATGGTGCTGACAGCGCTGTTGGAAGGCATCAATTACTGTCTCCACCTCCAACAGGCTGCCAGGCGAGCGGGCTTTGCCAACAAGTACGCACGCAGTATACACGAGAGCATAATTATAAATTCAGTAAAATTAAATGTCTGGTCAATGTTTCAATTAGTGATAACGGTCCGAGTATATACCGTCTTTTCGTTTTTTTATCATTAAAAGTTAAAAAAAAAAAACGAAAAAGGAACATACAAATCAATTTTCGTTTTTTCTTATGACTGACCTATAGTGTTTCGGCTGACTTCAGATAGTAATATTGTTAAAGCCTGTGGCGTTCGGAATCAGTCCAAAAATAACAAATACAATATTATTGTCGTGTTTCCTGTTCATTTATTCTGTTGTAATGCATCATAAATCGTCAAGTAATACTTATCGCAAAATACGTTTCTGCGTTTTCCACCTAGTGCACGTTACGTCATAACAAGTATTATTGCGCCATGTTAAAATGACGTCATCAAATAAATCAGTGTATCGTGAAATGAAATTTAGTATGCTATAACATGTCTTCTAGGTAATTGAAAACCAATAATGTATAATATAGGGTTACTAGTATTGAGTTTTGATCCGAGAGGTCGTATTGGACTCTCGTGGATGTTTGCAGATTTTGAATTCTCGATAAATCGATATCTGCAAAAATCCACTCGAGTCGAGTACAACCTCCTGGATCAACACACCGTACCCTTTTGTATCTATAGATGCAGATGACGATACCGTTTCAACATTTTGGTCAACAGCTGGAGTTCAACAACATCGGTCGTCGGCGGCTGTCGTGCACTAAAATCTCTAGAATTATTTTAACACTATCTTAAAATATCCTTAATTTGACCGGTAAATATTTTCAGAGCAACAGAAGCCACCTGATAATTTCCTTATTTCAGATCGAAGCGTTCCAGTTCTCTAGTGGACGGCAGTCTACACGTTCTCTACGCCGTCCACAAGATGCTGACAGTAGCCCTCAGCTACACAGTGATGTTGTGCGTCATGACAATGAACGCTTGGATTCTCGTGGCGGCGGTTATTGGGGCTGGGGTTGGTTACCTCCTATTGCGGCCGGCCGTTGCCTCCTGCTTTCCCGTCAGTGTGCCCGTGAAAAATGTGAAGGAGGTCAAGGTCGCCGCGAACGATGTTAACGGAACGGATGGAACGGAAGAAGGGGAAATGGACAGTTTTCTAGAGGAAGATGATTCAAAGAAAGCTAATGATGTGATTCATAATAACTTTCCGACTGATGGGCTGTTGCAAAACTATACATGTGTCGAAACTGTTTAGTAATTTATTCCGTATACTATCTATATACATGGTTAAAATGTGATTTCCCATCAGGCACACGGCGTCAGTTTTGATGAAGCTTACTTAAAAGCAGTCGTTGGCTTTAGGTAACGGAGCATAAACGGTATACATACAACTGTGTATTGTTTTATTAAAGTGTTCACTTTGTTGCATGAGAACTTGTGTATTTTTCTCCGTCTTGATAGCAACATGTTCATTGTTGTCAAATGATAGATCCATTTGATTTCTAAATTGACGGATGCACGGTCATAAAGTTAACGTCATAACCGAAATATTTGAGACAAAAACTTTAATCTGGATCAAGACACTTGGTCTGCTCTGCTGCATGTCTAGTATACCGACCTTTAAAACGGTTTAGATAGTTTTCTCACACATTTAAACACATGCAAAAAAAACGTAAATGTAAATTTAGTACAATAAAAATGGCAAACTGGTTTAAACTGAATTTAAAATGTGTTTTTTTTCTTATCAGCTAGTTTTGCAATATGAAAGTTTAAAGAACATAATATGTAAAACGCATTTAGAACCAATGTCAGTTAAGGGCCTTCCACAGTGCAAAATATATTTGAAGGGGTAAAACAATAAATTCTAAAAAACAAAAATATTAGTTCAATTTTTGAAATAACAGAGACTGTTTAACTTTTTATTTACTTGAGCACGTGACAGACAAAACACCAGCTTATGGTAAGATGTTTTAGCAAATAAAAGCCGCAAATGAAGTGACGATAAACCCGGCAGTTAGACTTAGCGATTACTGTTTTACAAACGTGACTGATAGATACGGTCGTGTACGTAAGGCAAAACGAACGTATGTGCTGGCAAACTAAACCCAAACCGCAAGTAACCCGAAATTATACAGCATGTAAAAATGACTGACAAACCCAAACCGCCAGCACCCCAAACCTTACAACATGGACAAAATGGCTGACAAACCTAAACCGCCCGTACCCAACACTTTAAAACATGGAAAAAATGGCTGACGAACCCAAACCGCCAGCATCCCTCACTTTTCACCATGGACAAAACGGCTGACAAACCCAAACCGTCAGTAGCCCACACTTTTCACCATGGACAAAACGGCTGACAAACCCAAACCGTCAGTAGCCCACACTTTTCAACATGGACAAAACGGCTGACAAACCCAAACCGTCAGTAGCCCACACTTTTCACCATGGACAAAATGGCTGACAAACCCAAACCGTCAGTAGCCCACACTTTTCAACATGGACAAAACGGCTGACAAACCCAAACCGTCAGTAGCCCACACTTTTCACCATGGACAAAACGGCTGACAAACCCAAACCGTCAGTAGCCCACACTTTTCACCATGGACAAAACGGCTGACAAACCCAAACCGTCAGTAGCCCACACTTTTCAACATGGACAAAAAGGCTGACAAACCTAAACCGTCAGTAGCCCACACTTTTCAACATGGACAAAACGGCTAACAAACCCAAACCAGAGCATCCCTCACTTTTCACCATGGACAAAACGGCTGACAAACCCAAACCGTCAGTAGCCCACACTTTTCAACATGGACAAAACGGCTGACAAACCCAAACCGTCAGTAGCCCACACTTTTCAACATGGACAAAACGGCTGACAAACCCAAACCGTCAGTAGCCCACACTTTTCACCATGGACAAAATGGCTGACAAACCCAAACCGTCAGTAGCCCACACTTTACCACATGGAAAAATGGCTAACAAACCCAAACCGTCAGTAGCCCACACTTTTCACCATGGACAAAACGGCTGACAAACCCAAACCGTCAGTAGCCCACACTTTTCAACATGGACAAAACGGCTGACAAACCCAAACCGTCAGTAGCCCACACTTTTCAACATGGACAAAACGGCTGAAAAACCCAAACCGTCAGTAGCCCACACTTTTCAACATGGACAAAACGGCTGACAAACCCAAACCGTCAGTAGCCCACACTTTTCACCATGGACAAAACGGCTGACAAACCCAAACCGTCAGTAGCCCACACTTTTCAACATGGACAAAACGGCTGACAAACCCAAACCGTCAGTAGCCCACACTTTTCACCATGGACAAAATGGCTGACAAACCCAAACCGTCAGTAGCCCACACTTTACCACATGGGAAAATGGCTAACAAACCCAAACCGTCAGTAGCCCACACTTTTCACCATGGACAAAACGGCTGACAAACCCAAACCGTTAGTATCCCACACTTTTCAACATGGAAAAAACGGCTGACAAACCCAAACCGTCAGTAGCCCACACTTTTCACCATGGACAAAACGGCTGACAAACCCAAACCGTCAGTAGCCCACACTTTTCAACATGGACAAAACGGCTGACACACCCAAACCGTCAGTAGCCCACACTTTTCAACATGGACAAAACGGCTAACAAACCCAAACCAGAGCATCCCTCACTTTTCACCATGGACAAAACGGCTGACAAACCCAAACCGTCAGTAGCCCGCACTTTTAAACATGGACAAAATGGCTGACAAACCCAAACCGTCAGTAGCCCACACTTTTAAACATGGACAAAATGGCTGACAAACCCCAACCGCCAACCGGCCATGCAAGCCTGGGAAACATAATTACTTTTTTTTCAGACATAGTACAAATACAAAATATCACAGTAGTTTTTTGGTGAATGAACTCCTCCTTTCGGTGTTACAAGTACACACATTTTACAACATGGAAAAATGGCTAACAAACACAAAACGCCAGTAGACCACACTTCACGAGATGGACAAAATAGCTCACAAACCCAAACCGCCAGTAGCCCACACTTTACCACATGGAAAAATGGCTAACAAACACAAACCGCCAGTTACACACACTACCACATGGAAAAATGGCTAACAAACCCAAACCGTCAGTAGCCCGCACTTTTCAACATGGACAAAACGGCTGACAAACCCAAACCGTCAGTAGCCCACACTTTACAACATGGAAAAATGGCTAACAAACCCAAACCGTCAGTAGCCCACACTTTTAAACATGGACAAAATGGCTGACAAACCCAAACCGCCAACCGGCCATGCAAGACTGGGAAACATAATTATTTTTTACAGACATAATACAAATAGAAACAGTAGTTTTTGGGAATGAACTTCTCATTTCGGTGTTACAAGTGCACACACTTTACAACATGGAGAAATGGCTAACAAACACAAACCGCCAGTAGACCACACTTAACGAGATGGACAAACTAGCTCACAATCACAAACCGCCAGTTACCCACACTTTACAACATGGAAAAATGGCTAACAAACACAAACCGCCATTTACCCACACTTTACAAAATGGACAAAATAGCTGACAAACCCAAACCGTCAAAATATGTTTAACAAACAAAGTACACAAAGAAAAAAAAATCACAGTAGTTTGTTGGGAATGGACTTCTCCTTTGGGTGTCATATGACCTTTGAAAAAAATATTTTTAGTATTTAGATTTACCAAAGGGTCACCCCTACAAATGATCTAGCATAAAATAACTGTAAGTTGTTTTAATTTAACAATCTCAGCAAAAAATGCTATTTAGGCATTTCTAGATTTTCTGATATTTTTAAACTGCAGTTATTCATAGTTAATTAATAGGTGGAATGGTCCCTTTCATAAATCTGAACACTTTTTTTTATAAATATTTTAAGTTGAATGTCACTATTTTTTAAAGGTCATATGCTACCAAAGCAGAAATTCATTCCAACCAAACAACTGGAGAAAAATGGCCAACGTAAACTTATCTGATTTGTTTAGCGAATATGATACCAAAAAGGTACACTTATATTTTCTACTAGATATACATGTAACTGGTTTAGATGTCAGTGCGATGACATGGTTGGTTAACCGTTGGTCCTCAAGCCAAAGCATTACACCACCACCCATATCGCATTATTTAAAAGCGAAAACAGTTATACACAAAGTTTGAATTTAGATACGTTTACACATAAAGGCAGAATTGTACGCCACTATTGTAAAAAAAAATGTAACAGGTTGAATATCATTGAGTCTTTTCTATGTGTCTACATCCGCATGGACGCACAACCAATGGGCAGCCGGATGCGCACCTAATACGCAATAGATTTGGCTCGAAAACGTATGGAAATCGTGACAAATTTCTGTTTAGCCTCGCTATCAAGCAAAATATACGAAGAATGAAACTGCTAATCTTTCTGTATCTAATTTGCTTTCTTTTAGTTCATAGTTTATTGATAAAGCCTGTTTCATGATTGCACATGCATATCAAACATTTATACTTGCACTGGTAATTTGTATAGATAAAACTTGACGTTTATATTGTATAACACACAATGAGTTATGACGTCATTGTTTATTTCAATATTGCACTCCTATTGGATAAGCGCGACGTCATTAAATCAATGATATTCGATGATACAAATATCAGCTATTTTTTATACAAACGTATGCTGTTGGTAACATTTCTAAAATACAGAAGAGGTCGCGCACTTCATGGAGTTTGCTTGCGTGCCCTACTGAGTTCATACAGTATAAACGCAAGAAAAATGCGAACGTTATCTTTAAGTGAATGCTTATGCAGTTACCAGTCGCGACTATTGAAAGAAAGAGACCTTTAAACTGTCAGACGATCTTATCATTGAAAACATGCATTCTTTCTAATATTTGCGGTCACATGGTATATTTTGTAACCTTGCGATGTTTATTTTCTGATACTATTCTTTTTTATACACACCCACAATGCATTTGTTCTATCGAAGTAGTTTTTTATGTGCGTTGAGTTTAAAAATAGAGTAAATATTTAAATACGTGTTACTAATTGTAGCCAGTGAGGTATAATCATTGTTACATATCTTTTCATGCGTTTGAAATTGCAGTCGTCAAATTGTTCCTTTACAAGCATTGATTTTAACTTTCTTGGCAAATGATTGAATGTCAAAAAGTGGGAGGCATCTAATAACGACACGTTTGTTTTATTCAGAAAATGGAGGGATATTTGCTAGTGTGTTATGGAATACCAAAAAAAATAGATAAAATTTACAAAAAAATAATAGAAAAATAAATAGTAAAAATAAAGTAGTTAAAAAAGCAAAACCGGAAAAACAAGTGTTTTTTCCCGTAAGAAAGAAAATGTATTGTTTCGTGGAAACAGACAGGGCAGAATAAATTGAAATCGACAGTAGCTACGTATAGGACACGACTATAGTGCATATAAATATGACACGTGCTCGGCATGAACAAATGGAGATGGATTATATGCAGCAAGGTAACATGAGTCATGAACACATGAAAATGGGCCATAGTCACATGATGCACGAGAAAATGGGCCATGATCCCATGATGCACAGGAAAATGGATCATGAACACATGATGCACGGGAATATGGGTCATGAACACATGATGCACGGGGACATGGAACACAACAAAATGCACCATATGTCTCCGGTATGTTATTGGCTATGTTTCATTTCATCTGTCAAATATACGAATGAAAACGACAGAAATGCAGTTTATATTGTAAACGACACGAGATAGATCTATTGTTTTACATTTGAATAGAAAAAGAGGATGTGTTCGACTCGAGTGGATTTTTGTAGATTCTGATTTCAATATCTGCAAAAAATCCACGAGAATCGAAGTCGACCTGCCGGATCAAAATTCAGTAGTAATAACTCTGTTAGTATATACTCAAATATGTATTTATACTGTTAATCACTTAAAAGACACGTTATTACATTAAAAAATGCTTACGTACTATTTTGTTTTATGACGTCATTTAAACATCGCGCAATGATATTTGTTATTAAGTGACGTCAGCAGAGGGGAAAACGACCGTATGAATGCACTACTACGTAGAATAAAGACACACGTATTCTGCGATAAATGTTTTACTTAAATATTATGACACGTAAACTTACATAATAAAGCCTTTTTTCTTTAAATAATACTTAAAATGGTCCATTATTCCTTTCCAGTACTTCACATTACATTTTCAAGGCGATTTCCTCATCAAAGATGTGAAGATTTCAGCTCCAAGTGGTAAGTACTCTTGTACAAAAGGCGACTGTAAATAAATTGCTCGATTTTTATCCCTGCTCGCCAACCCTTAAAGCTGCACTCTCACAGATTGAAAGTTTTGACAACTTTTTCATTTTGTTTTGTCTTGGAACGAGCCAATTTTTAGGAAAATCCATGGAAACCAGTAATATAAGACTGCTGACAAAACATTAGATCGCAGATTTTTATATTTAAGTTAAAAAAAACTGATGTATTATGCATTTTTCTTAAACCGTTAGTAACGTTAGTAGCGGTTTAAGCCATTAAACATTAATTTTCGAACGGAAATATGAAATTCTGCATTCTGATCTTTTGTCAGCAATCTTTTACCATTGGTTAACAGATATTTACGCAAAAAGTGCTCATTCCAAGACAAAAAATAAAAATAAAAATATGTAAAAAATGGTTAATCTGTGAGAGTGCTGCTTTAAATTTTACCAACTCAAATACAAAATGTTGAACCAACATGGCTTGCTAGGGTCTGTATTTGAATATCCTGGCCTTCATTCAGACCCACGTTGTCGATGTATACCATTCACATGTGAGAAGGAGAATTGTTTCGAAAAGTTGTTATAAAAACATAGAAAACGGTGATCTAAGAAAATATAAGAATTAAAATGTCACCTGCAATTTCTGTATGAAAGAGTAAAATAGTTATAATATAAATGTTTTTAGATGCATTACCGAGAAACCGTACGCCCAAACACGAGCGAGTCCCTTTAATAAAGATATAAATAACCTTTCCATGATTCACTTGAGGTTTGGTATAGACATAATTCCTATATGGTCTGGTGTAGGCTCTTGTTTATATACCTGTGTTTTAAATACAGCGCCAATATCTGTGATAGGTCTAGTGTTGGCCCTTGTTTATATACCTGTGTTCTCATTGCAGAGCCAGTGTCTGTTATAGGTCTCAAGTAGGCCCTTGTTTATATACCTGTGTTTTAATTACAACGCAAATATAATAAAGGTCTAGTGTAGGCCCTTGTTTATATATCTGTGTTTTAATTGCATCGCCAATATCTGTTATAGGTCTAGTGTAGACCCTTGTTTATATACCTGTGGTTTAATAACAGCGCCAATATCTGTTATGGGTCTAGTGTAGGCCCTTGTTTATATACCTGTGTTTTAATTACAGCGCCAATATCTGTTATGGGTCTAGTGTAGGCCCTTGTTTATATACCTTTGTTTTAATTACAGCGCCAATATCTGTTATGGGTCTAGTGTAGGCCCTTGTTTATATACCTGTGTTTTAATTACAGCGCCAATATCTGTTAAGGGTCTAGTATAGGCCCTTGTTTATATACCTGTGTTTTAATTACAGCGCCAATATCTGTTATGGGTCTAGTGTAGGCCCTTGTTTATATACCTTTGTTTTAATTACAGCGCCAATATCTGTTATGGGTCTAGTGTAGGCCCTTGTTTATATACCTGTGTTTTAATTACAGCGCCAATATCTGTTATGGGTCTAGTATAGGCCCTTGTTTATATACCTGTGTTTTAATTACAGCGCCAATATCTGTTATGGGTCTAGTGTAGGCCCTTGTTTATATACCTTTGTTTTAATTACAGCGCCAATATCTGTTATGGGTCTAGTGTAGGCCCTTGTTTATATACCTTTGTTTTAATTACAGCGCCAATATCTGTTAAGGGTCTAGTATAGGCCCTTGTTTATATACCTGTGTTTTAATTACAGCGCCAATATCTGTTATGGGTCTAGTGTAGGCCCTTGTTTATATACCTGTGTTTTAATTACAGCGCCAATATCTGTTAAGGGTCTAGTATAGGCCCTTGTTTATATACCTGTGTTTTAATTACAGCGCCAATATCTGTTATGGGTCTAGTGTAGGCCCTTGTTTATATACCTTTGTTTTAATTACAGCGCCAATATCTGTTATGGGTCTAGTGTAGGCCCTTGTTTATATACCTGTGTTTTAATTACAGCGCCAATATCTGTTAAGGGTCTAGTATAGGCCCTTGTTTATATACCTGTGTTTTAATTACAGCGCCAATATCTGTTATGGGTCTAGTGTAGGCCCTTGTTTCGATACCTGTGTTTTAATTGCAGCGCCAATATCTGTTATAGGTCTATTGTTGGCTCTTGTTCCGATACCTGTGGTTTAATTGCAGCGCCAATATATGTTATAGGTCTAGTTTAAGCCCTTGTTCCGATACCTGTGGTTTAATTGCAGTGCCAATATATGTTATAGGTCTAGTGTAGGCCCTTGTTCCGATACCTGTGGTTTAATTTTAGCGCCAGTATCTGTTATAGGTCTATTGTTGGCCCTTGTTTCGATACCTGTGTTTTAATTGCAGCGCCAATATATGTTATAGGTCTAGTGTAGGCCCTTGTTTCCATACCTGTGTTTTAATTGCAGCGCCAATATCTGCTATAGGTCTAGTGTAGGCCCTTGTTCCGATATCTGTTGTTTAATTACAGCGCCAATATATGTTTTAGGTCTAGTGTAGGCCCTTGTTTCCATACCTGTGTTTTAATTGCAGCGCCAATATATGCTATAGGTCTAGTGTAGGCCCTTGTTCCGATATCTGTTGTTTAATTACAGCGCCAATATATGTCATAGGTCTAGTGTAGGCCGTTGTTTATATACATTTGTTTCAAATACAGCGCCAATATCTGTTATGGGTCTAGTGTAGGCCCTTGTTTATATACCTGTGTTTTAATTACAGCGCCAATACATGTTATGGGTCTAGTGTTGGCCCTTGTTCTTATACCTGTGTTTTAATTACAGCGCCAATATCTGTTATAGGTCTAGTGTAGGCCCTTGTTTATATACCTTTGTTTTAATTACAGCGCCAATATATGTTATAGGTCTAGTGTTGACCCTTGTTTATATACCTGTGATTTAATTACAGCGCCAATATATGTTATTGGTCTAGTGTAGGCCCTTGTTTATATACCTTTGTTTTAATTACAGCGCCAATATATGTTATAAGTCTAGTGTTGACCCTTGTTTATATACCTGTGATTTAATTACAGCGCCAATATATGTTATAGGTCTAGTGTAGGCCCTTGTTTATATACCTTTGTTTTAATTACAGCGCCAATATCTGTTATAGGTCTGGTGTAGACCCTTGTTTATATACCTGTGATTTAATTACAGCGCCAATATCTGTTATAGGTCTAGTTTTGACCCTTGTTTATATACCTGTGTTTTAATTACAGCGCCAATATATGTTATGGGTCTAGTGTAGGTCCTTGTTTATATATCTGTGTTTTAATTACAGCGCCAATATCTGTTATGGGTCTAGTGTAGGCCCTTGTTTATATACCTGTGTTTTAATTGCAGCGCCAATATATGTTATAGGTCTAGTGTTGGCCCTTGTTTATATACCTGTGTTTTAATTGCATCGCCAATATCTGTTATAGGTCTAGTGTAGGCCCTTGTTTCGATACCTGTGTTCTAATTGCAGCGCCAATATCTGTTATAGGTCTAGTGTAGGTCCTTGTTTATATACCTGTGTTTTAATTACAGCGCCAATATATGTTATAGGTCTAGTGTAGGCCCTTGTTTCGATACCTGTGTTTTAATTGCAGCGCCAATATATGTTATAGGTCTAATGTTGGCCCTTGTTCCGATACCTGTGGTTTAATTGCAGCGCCAATATATGTTATAGGTCTAGTGTAGGCCCTTGTTCCGATACCTGTGGCATAATTACAGCGCCAATATATGTTATAGGTCTAATGTAGGCCCTTGTTCCGATACCTGTGGTTTAATTGCAGGGCCAATATCTGTTATAGGTCTAGTGTTGGCCCTTGTTTCGATACCTGTGTTATAATTGCAGCGCCAATATCTGTTATAGGTCTAGTGTTGGCCCTTGTTTCGATACCTGTGTTATGATTGCAGCGCCAATATATGTTATAGGTCTAGTGTTGACCCTTGTTCAGACACCTATGGTTTAATTGCAGCGCCAATATGTGTTATAGGTCTAGTTTAGGCCCTTGTTTCGATACCTGTGTTTTAATTGCAGCGCCAATATATGTTATAGGTCTAGTGTAGGCCCTTGTTCCGATACCTGTGGTTTAATTGCAGCGCCAATATATGTTATAGGTCTAGTGTAGGCCCTTGTTTCGATACCTGTGTTTTAATTGCAGCGCCAATATATGTTATAGGTCTAGTGTAGGTCCTTGTTCCGATACCTGTGGTTTAATTGCAGCGCCAATATATGTTATAGGTCTAGTGTAGGCCCTTGTTTATATACCTGTGTTTTAATTTTAGCGCCAGTATCTGTTATAGGTCTAGTGTTGACCCTTGTTCCGATACCTGTGGTTTAATTGCAGCGCCAATATATGTTATAGGTCTAGTTTAGGCCCTTGTTTCGATACCTGTGTTTTAATTGCAGCGCCAATATATGTTATAGGTCTAGTGTAGGCCCTTGTTCCGATACCTGTGGTTTAATTTTAGCGCCAGTATCTGTTATAGGTCTAGTGTAGGCCCTTGTTTCGATACCTGTGTTTTAATTGCAGCGCCAATATATGTTATAGGTCTAGTGTAGGCCCTTGTTCCGATACCTGTGGTTTAATTGCAGCGCCAATATATGTTATAGGTCTAGTGTTGGCCCTTGTTTATATACCTGTGTTTGAATTGCAGCGCCAAGATATGTTATAGGTCTAGTGTTGGCCCTTGTTTATATACCTGTGTTTGAATTGCAGCGCCAATATATGTTATAGGTCTAGTGTAGGCCCTTCTTTATATACCTGTGTTTGAATTGCAGCGCCAAGATATGTTATAGATCTAGTGTAGGCCCTTGTTTTTATACATATGTTTTAAATACAGCGCCAATTGTTATGGGTCTAGTGTAGGCCCTTGTTTATATATCTGTGTTTTAATTACAGCGCCAATATTTGTTATGGGTCTAGTGTAGGCCCTTGTTTATATACCTTTGTTTTAATTACAGCGCCAATATATGTTATATGTCTAGTGTTGGCCCTTGTTTCGATACCTGTGTTTTAATTGCAGCGCCAATATCTGTTATAGGTCTAGTGTAGGCCCTTGTTTATATACCTGTGTTTGAATTGCAGCGCCAATATATGTTATAGGTCTAGTGTAGGCCCTTCTTTATATACCTGTGTTTGAATTGCAGCGCCAAGATATGTTATAGATCTAGTGTAGCCCCTTGTTTTTATACATATGTTTTAAATACAGCGCCAATTGTTATGGGTCTAGTGTAGGCCCTTGTTTATATATCTGTGTTTTAATTACAGCGCCAATATTTGTTATGGGTCTAGTGTAGGCCCTTGTTTATATACCTGTGCTTTAATTACAGCGCCAATATCTGTTATGGGTCTAGTGTTGGCCCTTGTTTCGATACCTGTGTTTTAATTGCAGCGCCAATATATGTTATATGTCTAGTGTTGGCCCTTGTTTCGATACCTGTGTTTTAATTGCAGCGCCAATATCTGTTATAGGTCTAGTGTTGGCCCTTGTTTATATACATGTGTTTGAATTGCAGCGCCAATATATGTTATAGGTCTAGTGTAGGCCCTTCTTTATATACCTGTGTTTGAATTGCAGCGCCAAGATATGTTATAGATCTAGTGTAGGCCCTTGTTTTTATACATATGTTTTAAATACAGCGCCAATTGTTATGGGTCTAGTGTAGGCCCTTGTTTATATATCTGTGTTTTAATTACAGCGCCAATATTTGTTATGGGTCTAGTGTAGGCCCTTGTTTATATACCTGTGCTTTAATTACAGCGCCAATATCTGTTATGGGTCTAGTGTTGGCCCTTGTTTCGATACCTGTGTTTTAATTGCAGCGCCAATATCTGTTATAGGTCTAGTGTAGGCCCTTGTTTCGATACCTGTGTTTTAATTGCAGCGCCAATATCTGTTATAGGTCTGGTGTAGGCCTCGTTTATATACCTGTGTTTTAATTACAGCGCCAATATATGTTGTACGTTTGGTGTAGGTCCTTGTTTATATATACCTGTGTTTTAATTACAGCGGCAATATCTGTTATAGGTCTGGTGGAGGCCCTTGTTTATATACCTGTGTTTTAATTACAACGCCAGTATCTGTTATAGGTCTGGTGGTAGCGATGATATCGGTGGTGGTACTAACAGCGCTGTTGGAAGGCATCAATTACTGGTTCCTCCTCAAACAGGCTGCCAGGCCAGCGACCTTTGCCAACAAGTACGCAATCAACATAAATGAAAGCATAATAATATAATTTAGTTTGCGATAGTAAAAATAAATGTCTGGTCAAAGTTTCAGTTAGCGACTTTCGAATGAAGACATCCATCGTCGTATACCCATAGGCTCTTCTTGCATGAAATAACGGTCCGCGTGTAAACCATCTTTTTGTTTTTCATTTTTTATAATTGAAAGTAATATAAAATGGAAAATGAGTATACAAATTATTTTTCGTTTTTCTTATGACTGACCTTTAACGTTTTGGCTGACTTCAGATAGTAGTATTGTTATAGCCTATGGTGTTCGGGA
This sequence comes from Mya arenaria, assembly GCF_026914265.1. Lineage (NCBI taxonomy): Eukaryota > Metazoa > Mollusca > Bivalvia > Myida > Myidae > Mya > Mya arenaria. The sequence continues at coordinate 30,000,130 of NC_069134.1, read as the reverse complement.
TCTGTCCAAATTCAACAAATACGATATCATTGTCCTGTTTCCTGTTCATTAATTCTGTTAAAACGCATCATAAATCTTTAAACAATATATAACGTCATTCGGAACATCTCGGTCATTTTCCATCGAAAACAACCTCGGATGTATCCGGACGGTTTTCAATCTTAGAAATCTTTTCATTTAACTATGCTGTAAGTAGATCGAGTAATGATTTCAATTTAGCAGTTCAATTCAATGACTTTACTCTTGGGAATCTGATTTAGCTAAGTAAGAATGCAATTCAATGACAACCAATTAAAAATCAATAATACAAACTACACGTTAAAATACTAAATTTATCAAACTACTTCTACTGATATACCGGCATACATAGAAAATTTGTTTCTGCGAATTCCGCCTAGTGCAAAACGGTCGTATTCCACTCCGCTGACACAATAAGTATTATTGCGCCATGTTAAAATGACGTCATCAAGCAAATTAGTTATTGTTAAATGAAATTTAGTTTGTTATAACGTGTCTTCTAGGTAATTGATAAACAAAATAATGTATATAACTCCAGGGTTACTAGTATTGAGTTTTGATCCGAGAGGTCGTATTGGACTCTCGTGGATGTTTAGAGATTTTGAATTCTCGATAAATCGGTATCTGCAAAAATCCACTCGAGTCGAGTACAACCTCCTGGATCAACACACCGTACCCTTTTGTATCTATAGATGCAGATGACGATAATTTTTCAACATTTTGGTCAACAGTTGGAGTTCAACAACATCGGTCGTCGGAGGCTGTCGTGCACTAAAATCTCTAGAATTAATTTAACACTATCTTAAAATATCCTTAATTTGACCGTTAATTATTTTCAGAGCAACAGAAGTCACCTGATAATTTTCTTATTTCAGATCGAAGCGTTCCAGTTCTCTAGTGGACGGCAGTCTACACGTGCTCTACGCCGTCCACAAGATGCTGACAGTAGCCCTCAGTTACACAGTGATGTTATGCGTCATGTCAATGAACGCTTGGATTCTCGTGGCGGCAGTTATTGGGGCTGGGGTTGGTTACCTCCTCTTGCGACCGGCCGTCGCCTCCTGCTTTCCCGTCAGTGTGCCCGTGAAAAATGTGAGGGAGGTCAAGGTCGACGCGAATCGAGTTAACGGAACGGTTGGAACGGAAGAAGGGGAAATGGACAGTTTTCTAGAGGAAGATGATTCAAAGAACGCTAATCATGTGATTCATAATAACTTTCCGACTGATGGGCTGTTGCAAAACTATCCATGTGTCGAAACTGTTTAGTAATTTATTCCGTATATTATCTATATACATTGTTAAAATGTGATTTCCCATCAGGCAGGCACACGGCGTCAGTTTTGACGAAGCTTACCTAAAGGCAGTCGTTGGCTTTAGGTAACAGAGCATAAACGGTATACATACAACTATGTATTATTTTATTAAAGTGTTAACCCTGTTGCATGAGAACTTGTGTATTTTTCTCCGTCTTGATAGCAACATGTTGTTGTCAAATGATATATCCAGTGGCGTAGCTGCCGTTACGCACAATACGCCCGTGCGTACATTTCGTCGCACAAGTCAGAAAATATTTGGGGCCAAAAATGCAATAAAAACTAAAGGGTTTGGGAGCTGAAGCGTTCGCGGACCGCCTTTTTTGAATATGTGAGACAGTAAAATCTTTTAAAAAATCCTATTATTCAGTAAAAGCCTCATTTACCGTTTAATTGAAGGAACGCCTTTTTTATGAATCGTCGATAAATAGTCGAACGATGTTTACAAAGCGGCAAGTTTCAAAATGTCAAACGCCAACCTTGAACCTACTCATCATGACATGTTCAAAGATAATCTTCAAACAGTTGACAATGCTGATAAACTAAACTTCTAAGCATCAAAATGGAAATATTTCAATGAGTTTTCCTTCCCAATGAGGTACATTTTGTATAGATTATTTGTGAAGTATAATTAAATGTGTAGTGCCCCGTAGCATTTGGTATTAGAGGACGATAAAGTACACATTTAAGATAGAGGTGTCTGTTTTAAGTGTTGTTATTCATGATTTATTTTGATTTTAAAAATGTGCTGATAGCTATTTATTTCATATATCAGATAAACAAATATTCTCTACAGATATTGACAAGAGTCCCATTTCTCAAAATTGTCGAATATACTGCGGGTTAAAAAAAGATCTTTTTTTAAATACCCCCCCCCCTCCAAAATTAAATTTGTCGTCAATTGTCCGGTCTAGGGCTGCTTAACGTTCACCGTGAACGGGAAATCGAAATGCAACGGGTAATAGAGATCTTCACCAAGAAGAAGGATTGACGTATTGCAGTAATCGGTGAACATTTCCTTCAGTGCATACTTTGAACGACTTTTTGCTATGCAGTAGAAGTTTGTTTCGTGTTGAAAATGTTAAATGAGCTTAGGAAAACCTTTTAACAATCGTTCATTTGCATTTTCGTTATTTAAGACAATTACCATTTTTGAATTTCCTACGAACCCGTTTCAGACATAGCATTTTTGAATATAATATTCGTTGATTAATTGCTGATGATCCTGTACTAAGAAATTTATGTTGCTATACAGTATCATTCTGACCTATGACAAAACCGAGAGCTCCAGGAGGGGGTGGGGGGCAGACCCCGACCCCCCCCCCATAAGGACAATCTGCCCATTGCAACAGCAATTGTGCGTATACTTCGAAACGGCCTAGCTACGCCCCTGAGATCCTTTTGATTTATAAATTGACGGCTGCACGGTCATAAAGTTATCGTCAAAACCGAAATATTTGATACAAAAACTTTAAACTGGATCAAGACACTCTGCCTGCATGTCTAGCATACCGACGTTTTAAAGCGGTTTAAATAGTTTTCTTATACATTTAAACACATGCAAAAAACGTTCATGTAAATTTAGTATAATAAAAATGGCAAACTGGTTTAAACTGAATTTAAAATGTGCTTTTTTTCTTATCAGCTAGTTTTAAAATATGAAAGTTTAAAGAACATAACATGTAATACGCATTTAGAACCAAGGTCAGTTAAGAGCCTTCCACAGTGCAAAATATATTTGAAGGGGTAAAACAATAAATTCTAAAAAACAAAAACATAAGTTCAGTTTTTGAAATAACAGAGAGTGTTGAATTTTTTATTTACTTGAGCACGTGACAGACAAAACACCAGCTTATGGTTAGATGTTTTAGCAAGTAAAGGCCACAAATGAAGTGACGTAAAAGCCCGCCGTTAGACTTAGCGATTGCTGTTTTACAAACGTGACTGATAGAATAGGCCGTGTACGTAAGGCAATACAAACGTACATGCTGGCAAACTAAACCCAAACCACAAGTACCCCACACTTTACCACATGGACAAAAAATGGCTGACAAACCCAACCGCCTGTTTCCCACACTTTACAACATGGACAAAATGGCTGACAAACCCAAACCGCCATTTACCCACACTTTACAACATGGACAAAATGGCTGACAAACCCAACCGCCAGTTTCCCACACTTTACAACATGGACAAAATGGCTGACAAACCCAAACCGCCAGAACCCCACACTTTACAACATGGACAAAATGGCTGACAAACCCAACCGCCTGTTTCCCACACTTTACAACATGGACAAAATGGTTGACAAACCCAAACCGCCAGAACCCCACACTTTACAACATGGACAAAATGGCTGACAAACCCAACCGCCTGTTTCCCACACTTTACAACATGGACAAAATGGCTGACAAACCCAAACCGCCTGTTTCCCACACTTTACAACATGGACAAAATGGCTGACAAACCCAACCGCCAGTTTCCCACACTTTACAACATGGACAAAATGGTTGACAAACTCAAACCGCCAGAACCCCACACTTTACAACATGGACAAAATGGCTGACAAACCCAACCGCCGGTTTCCCACACTTTACAACATGGACAAAATGGTTGACAAACCCAAACCGCCAGAACCCCACACTTTACAACATGGACAAAATGGCTGACAAACCCAAACCGCCAGAAGTAAATTTTTGAATTATATAATTAATTTAATGTTGTGTTTAGCTTGTATTTATCTAAGTTTAAATTGATTGCCAGTGAAGTGTATTATTGCAAACATAATTAAGATTCCCAAGAGTTAAGTCATTAATTGCTAAAATAAATTACTACGCGATCTACTTGCAGCGGATTTAAAGATACCGATTTCTGAGTATGTAAACCGTCCATATACATCCGAGGTTGCGTTCGATAAAAATGGGCGAGGTCCTCCGAATGCTGTTAAGCATCGCCATAATGCAAAATATACGAAGAATGAAACTGTTAATATTTCTTTATCTAATCTACTTTCTTTTAAATCATTGTGCATTGTTAGCATATGACTATCAATGAACACATGTCAATGCTAATGTAGTAAACAGTCGCGAATATTGACATAAATTGACCTTTAAAGTGTCAAACGATATTATCATTGAAACTAAATATTTTCTTTCTTATATTTGCGGTCACATGGTATATTCTTTAACTGCGTATGCGTAACTCTGATCGGTGCACGAGTAATACCAGATTAACCTGCGAAGTTTATTTTCTGATTATTCTCACACACCCACAATGCAATTGTACTACTGAATTAGTTTTTTTTTTTTTTTTGCGTTCAGATTTGAAAATAGAGTAAATATTTGAATACGTGTTCCTAATTTTAACCATTGAAATTTTATTCAAGAGGTATTATCATTGTTTCATATCTTTTCATGCATTTGAAATTGCATGCGACAATGTTCTTTGTAAAGCATTGATCTTAACTTCCTTGTTTTTTTTTGTCTAAAAACGACAAAGGAGGGAATATCTGCCAGTGTTTTATGGAATACAAGCATCCTGATAAAATTGACTAATAATAGAAAAAGAAACAGTAAAAAAAATATTTTTAAAATTTCAAAACCTCGGAAAAACTTGTTTTCGGGTATGAAAGAAAATACATTGTCACATGGAAACAGACGGAGCAGAATATTTGGTGACGTCAGTTGCTACGTTTAGGACACGATAGGATGGTGCAAATAAATATGACACGTTCTGGGCATGAGCAAATGGAGATGGATTATATGCAGCAAGGTAACATTAGTCATGAACACTCGATGCACGAGAAGATGGACCACGAACATATAATGCACGAGAAAATGGGCCATGAACACATGATGTATGAAAAGATGGACCACGAAAACATGATGCACGGAAAAATGGGTAATGAGCATATAATGCACGGGAATATGGGCCACAACAACATGAAGAATATGTCTCCGGTATGTTATTGGCTGTGTTTCATTTTCGTATGATTATTTTCTATTTTCTTTTTTTGTGGCCATCTTTGTGAAATTTGATGTTAATTTTATCCAAAATTATGTATTTGTTCATATTGCCAATAAACTGAAATTTTAACTACATTTGATATAGAAAAGGAGGTTTCGTTCGATTGAAGTGGATTTATGTAGATTCGAATTTCAAAATTTGCAAAAATGTCCTCGAGAGTCGAAAATAACCTGCTGGATTAAAACTCAGTAGTTTTAACTTTGTTATTGTATACATAAATATGTATGAATACTTTTAATCATTTTAAAGACACGTAATTGCATGTTAAAATGCTTTTTAAACTGCACTATTTTGTTTTATTAAGACGTCATTTAAACATCGAGCAATGATATTTGTTATGACATGACGTCAGTAGAGGGGAATGTATTCGTATGAATGCACTACGCCGTAGAATGCGGACAAACGTTTTCTGCGACAAATGTTTTATTTACATATTTATTACATGTATATAATATTTAGCCTTTTTTTCTTTTAATAATACTTAAAAATGGTCCATTATTCCTTTCCAGTACTTCACGTACCATTTTCAAGGCGATTTCCTCATCAAAGATGTGAAGATTTCAGCTCCAAGTGGTAAGAACTCTTGTACTTAAGGCGACTACAAAATTATATGCCAGATTTTCATCCCCTCGCCCCCTCTTTTTTCCGCCGCCCCGTAAACTTAACTGACTCAAATAAAAACAGTGGTCTGTATTTGCGCATCGGTCCGGTACTGTCCAGTAACGGCGTCTATTCAAACCTACGGTGTCGATGTATAACATTCACATGTAAAACAGGAGAATTGGAACGATCTTTTTGTGGTTCGTCTAGAAACACATGTATGTGGTCCTTTTATGCAATAAAAAACGCATGAAAACATATTCAACGGTGAAACAGTCATCTAAGAAAAATTAAACATTACATTTCCTCTTGTGTCAGTAACCCAGAGACTCGCTCGTGTTTTTTGTAAAATGCACTCTTTTTGTATGGCGAATAAAGTGTGGGAAATCATTGGGAGTGTTATAACTAAGAAACTGACGGCTGGAACCCGTCAACAAATGTTGATGTATCCTCAAATATCGTCTTTGATTCTACGATTCAGCATAATATTCTGTATACTATTGTATTTTTTTCTGCAATATGTACTTGTTATATGTCTGGTGTTTATACACCTGTGTTTCATTTATAGCGTCAATGTATTTGTACAAGTTTAAGGCCTGGTGTTTAAACACCTGTGTTTTAATTATAGCGTTAATGTATGTGTGCATTAACATCTTTTAGATCTGGTGTTTATACACCTGTATGTCAATTGTAGCGTCAATGTCTTTGTACATGTATCCGTTATAGGTCGTGTTTATACACATATGTGTCGGTTGTATCGGCAATGTACGTGTACATGTTTATATTTAAGGTCTGGGTTTCATACGCCTGTGTGTCAATGGTAGCGTCAGTGTCTGTGTACATGTTTTAAGTCTTGTATTTATACACTCGTGTGTCAATTATAGCTTTAATGTAGCTGTATACACATCTATGTTAGGGCACGTGTTGCTGGCTCTCGATCTTAAACACGTGTGTCAATTATAGCTTTAATGTAGCTGTATACACATCTATGTAAGGGCAGGTGTTGCTGGCTCTCTATCTTAAACACGTGTGTCAATTATAGCTTTAATGTAGCTGCATACACATCTATGTTAGGGCAGGTGTTGCTGGCTCTCGATCTTAAACATGTGTGTCAATTATAGCTTTAATGTAGCTGTATAGACATCTATGTTAGGGCAGGTGTTGCTGGCTCTCGATCTTAAACACGTGTGTCAATTATAGCTTTAATGTAGCTGTATAGACATCTATGTTAGGGCAGGTGTTGCTGGCTCTCGATCTTAAACATGTGTGTCAATTATAGCTTTAATGTAGCTGTATAGACATCTATGTTAGGGCATGTGTTGCTGGCTCTCGATCTTAAACACGTGTGTCAATTATAGCTTTAATGTAGCTGTATAGACATCTATGTTAGGGCAGGTGTTGCTGGCTCTCGATCTTAAACATGTGTGTCAATTATAGCTTTAATGTAGCTGTATACACATCTATGTTAGGTCAGGTGTTGCTGGCTCTCGGTCTTAAACACGTGTGTCAATCATAGCTTTAATGTAGCTGTATAGACATCTATGTTAGGGCAGGTGTTGCTGGCTCTCGATCTTAAACACATGTGTCAATTATAGCTTTAATGTAGCTGTATACACATCTATGTTAGGGCAGGTGTTGCTGGCTCTCGATCTTAAACATGTGTGTCAATTGCATGTTTAATGTCGGTTCTCATGTACTAGTATATGTTATAGGTCTGGTGTTGTTGGCCCTAGTTTGTACACCTTTGCGTCAATGTATGTTATAACAGTATGCAGACATCCATGTTATAGATCTGTGGTTGCTGACTCATAAACATTTGTGTCAATTGCAGCTTTAATGTCCGTATACATGTTAATGTTATAGGTCTGGTTGTGCTGGCTCTTATATAAACAATTTATAAACATGTGTGTCGATTGCAGCTTTAATGTTAATTTGTCTTGTCTATGTACCTGAGTTTTAATTGCAGCGCCAACATCTGTTAAAGGTCTGGTGTAGGCCCTTGTTTATATATACCTGTGTTTTAATTACAGCGCCAATATCTGTTAAAGGTCTGGTGTAGGCCCTTGTTTGTATACCCGTGTTTTAATTGCAGCGCCAATATCTGTTATAGGTCTGGTGTAGGCCCTTGTTTATATACATGTGTTTTAATTGCAGCGCCAACATCTGTTATAGGTGTGGTGTAGGCCCTTGTTTATATTCATGTGTTATAATTACAGCGCCAACATCTGTTAAAGGTCTGGTGTAGGCCCTTGTTTATATACCCGTGTTTTAATTGCAGCGCCAATATCTGTTATAGGTCTGGTGTTGGCCCTTGTTTATATACCTGTGTTTGAATTACACCGCCAACATCTGTTAAAGGTCTGGTGTAGGCCCTTGTTTATATACATGTGTTTTAATTACAGCGCCAATATCTGTTATAGGTCTGGTGTAGGCCCTTGTTTATATATACCTGTGTTTTAATTACAGCCCCAATATCTGTTAAAGGTCTGGTGTAGGCCCTTGTTTATATAATCGTGTTTTAATTGCAGCGCCAATATCTGTTATAGGTCTGGTGTAGGCCCTTGTTTATATACCTGTGTTTTAATTGCAGCGCCAATATCTGTTATAGGTCAGGTGTAGGCCCTTGTTTATATACCTGTGTTTTAATTGCAGCGCCAATATCTGTTATAGGTCTGGTGTAGGCCCTTGTTTATATATACCTGTGTTTTAATTACAGCGCCAATATCTGTTATAGGTCTGGTGTAGGCCCTTGTTTATATACCCGTGTTTTAATTGCAGCGCCAATATCTGTTATAGGTCTGGTGTAGGCCCTTGTTTATATACATGTGTTTTAATTGCAGCGCCAATATCTGTTATAGGTCTGGTGTAGGCCCTTGTTTATATACCTGTGTTTGAATTACAGCGCCAACATCTGTTAAAGGTCTGGTGTAGGCCCTTGTTTATATATACCTGTGTTTTAATTACAGCGCCAATATCTGTTAAAGGTCTGGTGTAGGCCCTTGTTTATATACCCGTGTTTTAATTGCAGCGCCAATATCTGTTATAGGTCTGGTGTACACCCTAGTTTATATACCCGTGCTTTAATTGCAGCGCCAATATCTGTGATAGGTCTGGTGTACACCCTTGTTTATATACCCGTGTTTTAATTACAGCACCAATATCTGTGATAGGTCTGGTGTAGGCCCTTGTTTATATACCCGTGTTTTAATTGCAGCGCCAATATATGTTATAGGTCTAGTGTAGGCCCTTGTTTATATACCCGTGTTTTAATTGCAGCGCCAACATCTGTTATAAGTCTGGTGTACACCCTTGTTTATATACCCGTGTTTTAATTGCAGCGCCAATATCTGTGATAGGTCTAGTGTAGGCCCTTGTTTATATACCCGTGTTTTAATTGCAGCGCCAACATCTGTTATAGGTCTGGTGTAGGCCCTTGTTTATATACCTGTGTTTTAATTACAGCGCCAACATCTGTTATAGGTCTGGTGTAGGCCCTTGTTTATATACCCGTGTTTTAATTGCAGCGCCAACATCTGTTATAAGTCTGGTGTAGGCCCTTGTTTATATACCTGTGTTTTAATTGCAGCGCCAACATCTGTTAAAGGTCTGGTGTAGGCCCTTGTTTATATACCCGTGTTTTAATTGCAGCGCCAACATCTGTTATAAGTCTGGTGTAGGCCCTTGTTTATATACCCGTGTTTTAATTGCAGCGCCAACATCTGTTATAGGTCTGGTGTAGGCCCTTGTTTATATACCCGTGTTTTAATTACAGCGCCAACATCTGTTATAGGTCTGGTGTAGGCCCTTGTTTATATACCCGTGTTTTAATTGCAGCGCCAACATCTGTGATAGGTCTAGTGTAAGCCCTTGTTTATATACCCGTGTTTTAATTGCAGCGCCAACATCTGTTATAGGTCTGGTGTAGGCCCTTGTTTATATACCTGTGTTTTAATTGCAGCGCCAACATCTGTTATAGGTCTGGTGTAGGCCCTTGTTTATATACCCGTGTTTTAATTGCAGCGCCAATATCTGTTATAGGTCTGGTGTACACCCTAGTTTATATACCCGTGCTTTAATTGCAGCGCCAACATCTGTTATAGGTCTGGTGTTAGCGATGCTATTGGTGATGGTACTGTCAGCGCTGTTGGAAGGCACCAATTACTGGCTCAACCTCAAACAGGCTGCCAGGCGAGCGAGCTTTGCCAACAAGTATGCACGCAATATACCTGATAATTATATAATTTAGTTTTCGATATAATAAATTAATGTCTGGTCAATGTTTCAATTAGCGATTTTCGGACATCCATCGTCGGATATCCGCAGGCTCTTGCATGACTATAACGGTCCGTATATATACCGTCTTTTCGTTTTTCGTTTTTTTATAATTGAAAGTAAAAATCGGAAAAGAAACATACAAATCTGTTCCGTTTTTCTTATGCTGACCTATAATATTTCAACCGACTTCAGATAGTAGTATTTTTATAGCCTGTGGCGTTCGGGATCTGTCCAAAATAAAAAAAATACGATATCACTGTCCTGTTTCTTGTTCATTAATTCTGTTATAACGCATCATACATCTTTAAGAAATACATATCGCCATTCGGAACACCTCGGTCATTTTTCATCGAAAACAGCCTCGGATGTATCCGGACGGTTTACAATGTCAGAAATCTTTGCAACAACGATGCAAGAAGATCGCGTACTGATTTCAATTTAGCAGTTCAATTTAATTACCTAACTCTTGGGAATCTCAATTAGTTAAGAATGCAATTCAATGCCAAGTAATTAAAATTCAGTAATACAAAATACACGTTAAAACACTAAATTTAACTAAAAATATTATTAACAATTTTACGAACTACTTCTACTGATATACCGGCATACATCCGAGGTTCTTTCCGATGGAAAATGGCCGAGGAGTTCCGAATATATATGTCGCAATTCCGCCCAGTGCTAAACGGCCGTATTCCACTCAGCTGACATCACAACACAACAAGTATTATCACGCCATGTTAAAATTACGTCATTAAGAGTGTATCGTTAAATGAAATTTAGTATGTTATAGCGTGTATTCTAGGTAATTGAAAACCAATAATGTATAAAATAGGGCTGCTAGTATTGAGTTTTGATCCGAGAGGTCGTATTGGACTCTCGTGGATGTTTGCAGATTTTGAATTCTCGATAAATCGGTATCTGCAAAAATCCACTCGAGTCGATTGAACATTGTCCCTCGGACCATCACGCAGTTCCCTATTGTATCTGTATATGCAGATGACGATACCGTTTCAACATTTCCTTCAACGGCTGGAGTTCAAAACATCGGTCGTCGGAGGCTGTTCTGAAACAAAATCTCTAGAATTATTTTAACACTGTCTCTTAGAATAACCTTAATAAAACCGGGAAATATTTTTAGATCAACACAAGTCATCTGATAATTTTCTTATTTAAGATCGAAGCGTTCAAGTTCCATAGTAGACGGCAGTCTACAGGTGCTCTACGCCGTCCACAAGATGCTGACAGTAGCCCTCAGTTACACGGTGATGGCTTTACTTTACAACACTTTACAACATGCGCAAAATGGCTGACAAACCAAACTGCTAGTACCCCAACACTTTACAACATGGACAAAATGGCTGACAAACCCAAACCGCAAGAACCCCACACTTTACAACATGGACAAAATGGTTGACAAACCCAAACCGCCAGAACCCCACACTTTACAACATGGACAAAATGGCTGACAAACCCAAACCGCCAAATTTCTTTTTACAGACATAGCACACACAGAAACAATTCACAGTAGTTTGTCTGGAACGAAATTCTCCTTTTGGTGTCATATTACCTTTTAAAGAATAAAATATTTATTTTTTCATCAGATTTATCAAAGAGGCCTTCCAATGACCTAGCATGAACACTATGACATTTTTAAACTGCAGTAATTGATAGTTAATTAATAGGAGGAGTGATCCCTTTAATAACTCTGAATGCTCTTTTTTAAACTATTTTAGGTTGAATGTCACTATTTTAATAGGTCATATGACACCAAAGCAGGAGGTTATTCCCACCAAACTACTGTGGAAAAATGGCCAACGTAAACTTATCTGATTTGATTAGCGAATATGATACCAAATGGTACACTTATTTTTTTACGAGATATAACTGGTTTAGATGTCAGTGCAATGATATGGTTGGTTAACTGTAGGTCCTCAAGCCAAAGCATTACACCACCAACCATATTATTATTTAAAAGCGAAACAGTTATACACAAATTTTGAATTTTGATACGTTTACACATGATAGGCAGAATTGTACGCCACTATTGTAAAAATGTAACAGGTTGAATAACGTTGAGTCTTTTCCATGTGTCCACATCGCATGGGCGGCCTGACGCACAACCAATGGGAACCCGGATGCGCACCTAATACGCAATAGATTTGGCTCGAAAACGTATGGAAATCGTGACAAATTTCTGTTTAGCCTCGCTATCAAGCAAAATATACGAAGAATGAAACTGCTTATCTTTCTTTACCTAATTTGCTTTCTTTTAGTTCATAGTTTATTGATAAAGCCTGTTTCATGATTGCACATGACTATCAAACATTTATATTTACATTCACCTATTAAATCATTTGTATAGATAAAACTTGACGTTTATATTGTATAACACACAATGAATTATGACGTCATTGCTTATTTCAATATTGCACTCCTATTGGATAAGCGCGACGTCATTAAACCAATGATATACGATGATACAAATATCAGCTATTTTTTGTACAAACGTATGCTGTTGGTAACATTTCTTTAAGGAAAAAATATACAGAAAATACTACTAATTTTAATCGCAATGAATACTTATTTCAAATGTTAATATAACTATTGATGGCATCTTTTTCATGCGTTTATGCTGTATACATGCAGTAAGTCAAGCGAGCAAATGGCCAAGAAGAGGTCGCGCGCTTCATGGAGTTTGCTTGCGTACCCTACTGAGTTCATACAGTATAAACGCAAGAAAAATGCGAACATTATCCTTAAGGGAATGCTTATGTAGTTACTAGTCGCGGCTATTGAAAGAAAGAGCCCTTTTAACTGTCAGACGATCTTATTTTTGAATAAAAAATCTTTCTTACATTTGCGGTCACATGGTATATTTTATAACCTGCGAAGTTTATATTCTGATACTATTCTTATTCATACTCACCCACAATGCAGATGTTCTATTGAAACAGTTTTTTTATTTGCGTTGAGATTTGAAAATTGAGTAAATATTAAAATACGTGTTACTAATTGTAGCCAGTGAAGTTTTATTCAAGAGGTATACTCATTGTTACATATCTTTTCATGCGTTTGAAATTGTTCCGTTACAAGCATTGATCTTAACTTTCTTGGCAAGTGATTAAATGTCAAAAAGTGGGAGGCATCTAAAAACGACACGTTTGTGTTTTATTCAGAAAATGGAGGGATATTTGTCAGTGTGTTATGGAATACAAAAAAAAATAGATACAATTAACAACAAAAAAATAGAAAAATAAACAGTAAAAAAAAGGAGTTGAAAAATTAAAAAACAGGAAAAACAAGTGTTTTTCCCGTATGAAATAAAAAGCATTGTTTCGTGGAAACAGACAGAGCAGAATAAATTGAAATCGACAGAAGCTACGTATAGGACACGACTATAGTGCATATAAATATGACACGTGCTCGGCCTGAACAAATGGAGATGGATTATATGCAGCAAGGTAACATGAGTCATGAGCACATGATGCACGAGAAAATGGGCCGTGATCACATGATGCACGAGAAGATGGGCCATGATCACATGATGCACGAGAAGATGGACCATGATCACATGATGCACGGAAAAATGGATCATGAACACATGATGCACGGGAATATGGGGCATGAACACATGATGCACGGGGACATGGAACACAACAAAATGCATCATATGTCTCCGGTATGTTATTGGCTATGTTTCATTTCATATGTCAAATATATGAATGAAAACGGCAGTAATGCAGTTTATATTGTAAACGACATGAGATATATCTATTGTTTTACATTTAAATAGAAAAGGAGGTTGTGTTCGACTTGAGTGTAATTTTGTAGATTCTGATTTCAAAATCTGCAAAAAATCCACGAGAATAGAAATCGACCTGCCGGATCAAAACTCAGTAGTTATAACTCTGTTAGTATATTATACTCAAATATGTATACAAGTATATACTTTTAATCACTTAAAAGACACGTTATTACATTAAAAAATGCTTACGCACTGTTTTGTTTTATGACGTTATTTAAAAATCAGGCAATGATATTTGTTATGAAGTGACGTCAGCAGAGAGGAAACGACCGTATGAATAAGGACACACACTTTCTGCGATAAATGTTTCACGTAAATATTATGACACGCAGAACTACATAATAAAGACTTTTTTCTTTGAATGCTACTTAAAATGGTCCATTATTCCTTTTCAGTACTTCACATTACATTTTCAAGGCGATTTCCTCATCAAAAATGTGAAGATATCAGCTCCAAGTGGTAAGAACGTTGTACTTAAGACTATAAATTAATTGCTAGATTTTCATCCCCGCCCATCCCCTCCATTCGCGCCACTCCTTAAAGTGTATGACTCAAATAAAAAATGTCGAACAAGCATGACTTGCTTGGGTCTGTATTTGTGTATCGTCTGGTACTGTAACGGCGTTCATTCAGACATACGGTGTCGATGTATATATATGTGCCATTCACATGTGAAAAGGAGAATTGATTCGATCGTGATCTTGGTTCATCTAGAAAGACATGTATGATTCGAGGTGTGAAAGCGAAAAGGTTCTTCTTCTTTATTTAACGTCACTTAGAACCTTTTGGCATTCACCCCGGATATGGTCCCTTATGAAATAAAAAGAATGAAAACATAGTAAACGATGATTTTAGAAAAATGAAAAAAAAAATAAAGAATAAAATTTGACCTGCAATTTCGGTATCAAAGAGTAAAATATTTATACTTTAAGTGTGTTCAGATGCAGAACCGGGAAAAAATGCCCAAACATTAGCGAGTCTCTGATAATATCTCAAAAATAATCTTAAATAATCTTAAAATATCTCAATTACCTTCTCATGATTCACTTCAAGTTTGGTATTACATGTAACATATTTGGTCTGAATGGGGGGTATATTTACATTTTCAAATGTTGCACATACATCAATTGCTCAAACGTAATAGAAATAATTCGAAAAACATTTTACACAGTACATTTACTTCTGAACAAATGACTTAAACCTATCACTGTCTACTATTTGTATCATTTAATTCGGCATGCTTAAAAGTAATTTTACATTAAAAAGAAATCTTAATTAACCGAATGAATAGTTTCGTTAACATTATGAAAACAAAGCAACGCTTTGAAGGCTTCGATAATTGTAGCATATTTATGGAATTATGTTTTTCACATGAGGGAAAGGACCGAGTTATAGCTATGGTGTCGTCTTCGTAGTTGATGTCGATCCCAAATTTACTACGTGTGTAGCATGTACTAACAGAGTCCGACAATTATGTATGTTTACATGTACAAGTTATAGTTCTGGTGTTTATACACCTGTATGTGAACTCTAGCGTGGTTTTCGGTGTACATGTACATGTTATAGTTCTGGTGTTTATACACCTGTATGTGAACTCTAGCGTGGTTTTCGGTGTACATGTACATGTTATAGTTCTGGTGTTTATACACCTGTATGTGAACTCTAGCGTGGTTTTCGGTGTACATGTACATGTTATAGTTCTGGTGTTTATACACCTGTATGTGAATTTTAGCGTCAGTGTCTGTTTACATGTACATGTCATAGTTCTGGTGTTTATTCACCTGTATGTCAATTGTAACATCAATGTCTGCGTACATGTACATGTTATATTTCTGATGTTTATTCACCTGAATGTATAATTTATAGGTATGTGTTTGCTTCTGTTCATAAACGTGTGTGTAAATTGCAGCTTTAATGTGCGTATACATGTGTATGTTATCGGTCTGGTGTTACTGGCTCTTTTGTATAAACATATGTGTCAGTTGCAGCTTTAATGTCGATAGACATGTATATATAGGTCTGGTGCTGGCCCTTGTTAATAAACGTTGGTTTTAATTGCAGCGCCAATATCTGTTATAGATCTGGTGTAGGCCCTTGTTTGTATACCTGTGTTTTAATTGCAGCGCCAATATCTGTGATAGGTCTGATGTAGCCCTTGTTTATATACCCGTGTTTTAATTGCAGCGCCAATATCTGTTATAGGTCTGGTGTACACCCTTGTTTATATACCCGTGTTTTAATTGCAGCGCCAACATCTGTTATAGGTCTGGTGTAGGCCCTTGTTTGTATACCCGTGTTTTAATTGCAGCGCCAATATCTGTTATAGGTCTGGTGTAGGCCCTTGTTTATATACCCGTGTTTTAATTGCAGCGCCAATATCTGTTATAGGTCTGGTGTAGGCCCTCTTTATATACCCATGTTTTAATTGCAGCGCCAATATCTGTGATAGGTCTGATGTAGGCCCTTGTTTATATACCTGTGTTTTAATTGCAGCGCATATATCTGTTATAGGTCTGGTGTAGGCCCTTGTTTATATTCATGTGTTTTAATTGCAGCGACAATATCTGTTCTAGGTCTGGTGTTGGACCTTGTTTATAAACCTGTGTTTTAATTGCAGCTCCAGTATCTGTTATAGGTCTGGTAAATGCCCTTGTTTTTATAGCTGTGTTTAACTGCAGCGCCAATATATGTTATAGGTCTGGTGTACACCCTTGTTTATATACCTGTGTTTTTTATTTGCAGCGCCAATATCTGTTTTAGTTCTGGGGTAGGCCCTTGTTTTTTTATAGCTGTGTTTTAATTGCAGCGCCAATATCTGTTATAGGTCTGGTGTACACCCTTGTTTTTATACCTGTGTTTTTTATTTGCAGCGCCAATATCTGTTATAGGTCTAGTGTAGGCCCTTGTTTTTTTTATAACTGTGTTTTAATTGCAGCGCCAATATCTGTTATAGGTCTGGTGTACACCCTTGTTTATATACCTGTGTTTTTTATTTGCAGCGCCAATATCTGTTATAGGTCTAGTGTAGGCCCTTGTTTTTTTATAACTGTGTTTTAATTGCAGCGCCAATATCTGTTATAGGTCTGGTGTAGGCCCTTCTTTATATACCTGTGTTTTTTATTTGCAGCGCCAATATCTGTTATAGGTCTAGTGTAGGCCCTTGTTTTTTTATAACTGTGTTTTAATTGCAGCGCCAATATCTGTGATAGGTCTGGTGTACACCCTTGTTTATATACCTGTGTTTTTTATTTGCAGCGCCAATATCTGTTATAGGTCTGGTGTAGGCCCTTGTTTATATACCTGTGATTTAATTGCAGCGTCAATATATGTTATAGGTCTGGTGTACACCCTTGTTTATATACCCGTGTTTTAATTGCAGCGCCAATATCTGTTATAGGTCTGGTGTACACCCTTGTTTATATACCCGTGTTTTAATTGCAGCGCCAACATGTGTTATAGGTCTGGTGTACACCCTTGTTTATATACCTGTGTTTTAATTGCAGCGCCAATATCTGTTATAGGTCTGGTGTAGGCCCTTGTTTATATACCCGTGATTTAATTGCATCGCCAATATCTGTTATAGGTCTGGTGTAGGCCCTCGTTTATATACCTGTGATTTAATTACAGCGCCAATATCTGTTATAGGTCTAGTGTAGGCCCTTGTTTATATACCTGTGATTTAATTACAGCGCCAATATCTGTTATAGGTCTGGTGTAGGCCCTTGTTTATATACCTGTGATTTAATTGCAGCGCCAATATCTGTTATAGGTCTGGTGTAGGCCCTCTTTATATACCCGTGCTTTAATTGCAGCGCCAATGTCTGTTAAAGGTCTGGTGTAGGCCCTTGTTTCTATACCTTTAATTTAAACTTTTAATTGCACCGCCAATGTCTGTTATAGGTCTGGTGTTAGCGATGTTATCGGTAATGGTGCTGACAGCGTTGTTGGAAGGCATCAATTACTGGCTCCTCCTCAAACAGGCTGCCAGACCAGCGATCTTTGTTAACAAGTACGCACGCACTATGAGAAATTATATAATTTAGTTTTCGATAGTAAAAAATAATGGGTAATATTATTCCATTATGTGCACTTATTTATAAAACATTCTAAACGGTTTACGGATTAGCCCCTTCTTTAATTATAACTTAACCAGGTTGTTTTATTGAACAGTTTACTACATATCACATGTGTAGCAGTGAGTCCGAATTCTTCTTTTCTTTTTACTTCCTGTCTTTTACTTACAATTCTTTCACTTATCCATTTCCTTACATTTTTCTTATTTATATTTATCGCCAAATACTTATCAAGTTTATGTGCTCATTGGGAAGACGTTACTTATGTTGTTAGAACTTGTGTCCAACCCATTTGCTTTTTGTATACTCTATATAATTGATGTTAATTCCGATCATGTTGAAAGCAAAAAGGCAATAAAATATGTTTAAATAAAAAATAATGGCTGGTTTCAATTAGCGATTTTCGAATAAAGACATCCATTGCCGTATACCCGCAGGCTCTTCCATGGCTATAACAGTCCGTGAATATACCATTTTTTCGTTTCCTTTATTTTATAATTGAAAGTATAAAAAAGGAAAAGGAACATACAAATCATGTTGCGTTTTTATTATGACTGACCTTATTATAACGTTTCGACTGACTTCAGATAGTAGTATTGTTATAGCTTGGGGCGTTTTGGATATGGATAATACGATATCCATTCCTGTCCATTAATTTTGTTGCAACGCATAATAAATCTTTAAGCAATAATAATCGCAAAATATGTTTTTGCGTTTCCCACCTAGTGCAAAAAGGCCGTATTCCACTCCGCTGACGTCACAACAAGTACTATTGCCATTCGGAATTCCTCGGCCATTTTTATCGCAAACAACCTCGGATTGTATGGCGATAAAAATGGCCGAGGAATTCCGAATGGCAATAGTACGTATTATATAGGTCCTGAAGCCACGGCATGCCTCCACCACCCGTGTTAAACTGACGTCGTTAAGCAAATGAGAGTGTCGTTAAATGAAATTAAGTACATGTATGTTATAACGTGTATTCTAGGTAATTGAAAACCAATAATGTATATAAATAAAGGGTTACTAGTATTGAGTTTTGATCCGAGAGGTCGTATTGGCCATGACTCTCGTGGATTTTGCAGATCTTGATATCTCGAGTAATCGGTGTCTGCAAAAGTCCATTCGAGTCGATTACAACCCTCGGATCAATACGCAGTACCCTTTTGTATCAACAATTTGGTCAACAGCTTGAGTTCAACAATATCGGTCGTCGGCGAATGTTCTTTACTAAAATCTCTAGGATTATTTTAATACTCTTAAAATATCATTAATTTGACCGGAATCGACATATTTTCAGAGCAACATAAGTCACCTGATAGTTTTCTTATTTCAGATCAAAGCGTTCCAGTTCTCAAGTGGACGGCAGTCTACACGTGCTCTACGCCATCCACAGAATCCTGACAGTAGCCCTCAGTTACACAGTGATGTTGTGCGTCATGTCAATGAACGCTTGGATTCTCGTGTCGGCGGTTATTGGGGCTGGGGTTGGTTACCTCCTCTTGCGGCCGGCCGTTGCCTCCTGCTTTACGGTCAGCGTGCCCGTGAAAAATGTGAGGGAGGTCAAGGTCGCTGCGAATCGAGTTAACGGAACGGGTGGAACGGAAGAAGGGGAAATGGACAGTTTTCTAGAGGAAGATTATTCAAATAACGCTAATAATGTGATTCATAATAACTTTCCGACTGATGGGCTGTTGCAAAACTATACATGTGTCGAAACTGTTTAGTTACATATTCCGTCAAATTTGATGTATTGTATACTTACTACATACATTGTTAAAATGTAATTTCCCGTCAGGCACACGGAGTCAGTTTGACGAAGCTTACATAAAAGCGGTCGCTTTCTGGGAGCCCAAGCGGTATGCATACAAATATGCATTGTTTTAACGTGTACGCCCTTGTGTATGAGGACTTGTGCATTTTTCTCCGTCTTGATAGCAACATGTTCATTGTTGTCAAAAGATAGATTCATTTGATTTTTCAACTGACGGATGCACAGACGTGAAGTTAACCGAGATATTTGAGACTGACCGGCATTAAACTGGATCTCGCTTCTCACCAATGCGACCCGGGTTCGATTCCCGGCCTGGGCGCATGAGAGTTTGGTTAGTCGTCACCAAGCCGAACAAGTGGGTCTTCTCCGGGTACTCCGGTTTCCCCCACAACACAAGACCACACTCTCGCGCAACATCGTGCCAACGAGAGTGACTTAGTTATAGTATAAGCTATCACAGCTTCCTTCACAATCGTTGTAAAATATATAATGTTTAAAGTAAACTGGGTCTCGGCATTCAGTCTACTCTGCCTGCACGTCTAGCATAACGACCTTATAAAACGGTTTAGGTAGTTTGTTCATACATTTAAACAAATAAAAAACCGTTAATGTAAATTTAGTAAATATAAATTGTCAAACTGGTTTAAACTAAATTTAACATATTTTTCTTATCAGCTTGTTTTGAAAAATGATAGAACAGAATATGTGAAACGCCTTTAGAACCAAAGTAGTTAAGGGCCTTCCACAGCGCAAAGTCGTTTGAAGGAGTAAAACAAAAAGTGTTAAAATCGTTATTTTATAATTTAAAATTAAATGGGAATAAAAGACTGTTTCACTAAGGCACGTGACAGACACAACAGCAACTTATGATTAGATTATTTGGCAAATAAAGGCCGCAAATGTAGTGACGTAAAACCATGCATGTAGACTTGAAGATTACTGTTTTACAAACGGGACTGGAAGAAACAAATGTGTATGTAAGGCAAAACAAACGTACATGCTGGCAAACCAAACCAAAACCGCCAGAACTCCACACTACCGGTATACAGCATGGACAAAATGGCTGAAACCGCAATCCGACAGCACCCAGACTTTACAACATGCACAAAATAGCTTACAACCCCAATCTGCCAGTACCCTACACTTTTCAACATATATAAAATGCCTGACAAATTGACAATCCCAAACTGCCAGCATCCCAAACTTTACAACATGTACAAAATGGCTGGCCAACCCAAATCGCCTGCACCCCACACTTTACAACATGTACAAAATGGCTGGCAAAACCAAAACCACCAATCGGCCATGCTAGCCTGGGAAATATAATTACTTTTGACAGACACAGTTCACAATGAAACACGGCCAACGTTAACTTCTCTGATTTGTTTACCAAATACAAATCTAT
Organism: Mya arenaria; assembly: GCF_026914265.1. Taxonomy (NCBI): domain Eukaryota; kingdom Metazoa; phylum Mollusca; class Bivalvia; order Myida; family Myidae; genus Mya; species Mya arenaria. The sequence continues at coordinate 29,978,841 of NC_069134.1, read as the reverse complement.
GATTCCAAAATATAACTTATAAACAATTTCTAGATAGTACGTGTTTAGAAGTCAGTGCAATGACATGGTTGGTAAACCGTATGTCCTGAAGCCGCAGCATGCCTCCACCACCCATATTGATGTTTATTCCTTAAAAGCGAATAAAGTTATACATTAATACATGATTCATACATTTTGAAATTAGATACGTTTACGCCTCACGGCAAAATTTAATGCCACAATATTTGTTTTCCTTTCAACCGATTCCTCATTATCAGATATCAAAAAACTATCCCCAAAATTATGCAATATTAACGCCGAAGAAGGCGTCATTACTCTAGTATAAGTGTTAAATGCCGATCGGTGTTGAATATCGTCCACAGACGGACCGGAACCGGTTGCAGTTCCAGATCTGCGTGCGGGGCTAGCTCCCGGAACGTGCCCATCTGAAAACGAGATAGCGCGTCGCAGATTTTGTTAACGGACCGTGGGAGATGTGACGCCCGAATTAGAATGTTGTATTTGAGACATTTAGAAGGATGGAGGCGCACGATGGACATTACATTATCTGGTTCTGATGAAAGTTTGTTCAACACATCTACTTCAAATGAATTGTCGCAATTAAACCTTACTATCTTTTTATTAAGCGATGAACTCCAATGAATACCTAAATAGAATACAACTCAAGAACTGTTATCTGCTTTTATACACCCTAGTTATTGGTTTGGTAGTCTGGGGCATTTTGGCACAAAAACAACTTCCGAATGCGAATGCTTATTGAGACAAAAACTGATAAAAACGTTGTTTTTTTTTCAAATATTTGTTCAAGTCCATATTACACCCAAACATGTCACAAAGCATGTACGTTTTATTGATGAAAAACAGTCCTCTTCAAAACTTAATCAAAAATGAACTTTTGAAACGTTTTCATTTGAGCTTTGCCCGCCCGCTTTTGCACTGTCGAATGCCATTAAGCGAGATAAAAAAAAAGAGTAATAAAGCAACCTAAACTTTAGGAAACGGAAAATGTGACTAGTTGGATCATAGTAACCTTCAAACATACAAAAACTAATGCCTCGGCAACGGCAATGATAGACATATTGTGTCGGGATTTGTCAACACTGCAGCGAAAGTTGTCAACAATCGAACGCTTTGTTTTTGTTCCGTGTGTTAGGTGTTGACAATATTTTATCATAATGAAAAAAACATGCGCGGATACGTGAAATATGTAATTCAACATATTCACACAGTGATACTTTGCTTTTATGTTTAAACGAAAAAAAAATCATAAATAAGTAGCAATAGTATTCAATATTTTGTTATTATCACAAGACAACAAGTAGCTGATGTATTCAATATTTCATTATTATCAATAAGGACATCTAATAGAAATTGCATTTAAAATTTATTATAACCACAAATAGCAATATAATTCAATACTTTAATTCCTATCACTAGACCACAAATAGTAATTGTATTTAATATTTTTTTTAAATTACCACAAGACAACAAGTAGCAGTTATATTCAATACCTTTAGTATTGCTAGGAGACAAAAAGTAGCAATAGTATTCAATATTTTAACATTACCACCAGACAACTATAGTAGCAGTAATATTCAATATTTATATTATTGCTAGAAGCAAACAAGAAGAATTTGCATTCAATATTTTATAATTATCACAAGACAGCAAGTAGCAATTGTATTCAATATTTTATTATTACCACAAGACAACAAGTAGCAATAGTATTTCATACATGTATTTGAGTTGTTAGAATTGGTCATATTTTGCATATATTTCCCCGAATGAGTAGTAATAGTTTATTTTACGAGTTAAATATTTACTTTAGTCACGTTATAAAGTAAATTGCGGTCTTACACTGAGCAAACACTTTTTTTTATTATAAACCTTAAAAGAATACATACATGTAACTACATTTAATTAAATTTTACATTACGTTTGAGATTTTAATTGTAATTTTACGAAATATAAATACCAACTTTATATTTCCACTTTTTGAAACAGTGAAATATCATGTATTATATTATAACAACTGTGTAAAAATGGTACACAATATAATATCAATATAATTAGATGTATATAGTAAGATGAAAATAATGAGGAAAAAAAAAGATAAGAATCATGTAAAGAGAGAGTGGACGAAAGAAGATAACAGTTGAACAATAAAAGGATGGTGATATAGAGATATCGGAATAAAGGAGCAGAGGGGATATTGTGGAAAGGGAAAGATGAATAGATAACAACGTAGTTGAACAATACAAGAAGGGTGGAATGGAGAGGGGGAAATATCAAGACTGGGCGGAAGGGAGAAGGCAGGACGAAAATATAATAACGGCATTGAACAATAATAGGAGGGTGGTATAGAGATTGAGAAATATCGAGGAAGAATGGGAGATAGGGAGCGGCGAAGGAGAAAAGATAACAACATAGTTGAACAATTAAGAAGGGTGGTACAGAGAGGGAAAATATCAATGGGTGGCGATAGGATAGGAAGAGGAAAAGAAGGAAAGATAACAACGGCATTAAACAAGAAAAGGAGGATTGTTCAGATATCGATAGATATCGGAAAAGAGTGGGCGATTGCGGGACAGGGAGAAGGGAAGAAGAAAAGATAACAATGTAGTTGAACATGAGAAGGTGGTATAGAGAAGGGATAATATCTGGAAGGAGTGGATGAGAGAAAATGTAACAACGGTCTTGAACAATAAATGGGGGGGGGGGGGGGGGGTAATGGTGGAGAACTATCGGGAAAGAGTTGGCGATAGGAAGTGGAGAAGAAGAAAATATACAGATGGAGAAATATACAGGAAGAATATGCTATAGGGAGCAGAGAAGAAGAAAATATAAGAACAGTTTTGAACACTAGAGAGGGATGGAGAGAGAGAGAGAGAGAGAGAGAGAGAGAGAGAGAGAGAGAGAGTGATTTCTGGTATTAATATAGAACGTCAGTTTGACATCTTTTGTTACATGCATGCCCACATATACACCTGTAAGGTTGTGACCCTGTGAGCCAGTGGGAGTCAAATCTCGCACCATGAACGACCACACGTACGACTGTCTTGTATCTCACTCTGTTTATTCAAGTCTTCCAATGTCTGGATTAGACTGCGAATTGCTGTCACTTCTATCTCATGTCACTTATGGCATTTAAACACAATTTAAGTCGTGATGGCGTCACGGTGGGGTCAAGCCATAATGCAGCCAATGGGCGCGGTTAGACCTTGATAAACTCAAATAAACAAACAAAACAACATTGGTGGAGTGTCGATTTATCATAGTAAAAATGGAGGTTATCAGGCTTCTTATATCATAAATTAAAAAACATATAAACAAATTTATTATTACCATAACAATGATTTAGTATAGCGCGTTTGCCATTTCAATGAAAGGTACACAACTGTCCATAATTGAAAAAAGGCTTGGCCTTCAGTTGCGTACTCGCAAATTTTCAAACATGAATACTGAGAAGTGCTTGTTACTTATGAAAACATTTTAAATAACAAAATTTGCATTTAACTTCGCGCACGATTTTGTTGTGTTTTTGGAATAAAACAGTCACTTATAACTATACATACGGTGTGTTGTTTTTCGAACACCAAATTTGTTATATTATTGGATAAAAATAATTTACTTACGGGCAATCACAATAAGGCAAAACAAATATGCTTAGTTTCTTAGGCACAGCCGCATTCGAAGAAGAAGAAAAAGAAGAAGAGGAGGAGGACGACGACGACAACAACAACACCAACAAGAACAAGTACAAGAAGCACAAGTTCAAGAACATGATGAAGAGAAGAGTTTATTTAAAAAATATATCGTTTTGTACATACATATTCGATTAAGCCAGCATGGCCCAATAATGATAAATGATAAATATATTCGTAAGTACAATTATCTTCGGCGAACAAGTAAATGATTAAACAAATATACTCATCATGAAACATTATTGAAATAAAAATTATGGGATTGATGGAACATTCCGCAGTAGCTGATAATTGAAATTAATTTATGGGACTCTAGACAGGCGTAACAAACTTTGACTAGGTTGTATACCGTTAAAGATGGTGTTGGTAAATTAATACTTGACTTTTTTGGTCGAACAAATGATAACAGACAAAAAATGGAAATGCCACCTCCGCGTTTAAAAAGGTGCCTGAGAAATTAAACATTACTTTGTTAGGCCTAATAAAAATATTTTTTCTCAGTTGTGCTACAATAATTGTATGTCTGTTGACTGGACGTGTTATTCGTGCGTTAGAGCACGCCGGTGGATTTCTCTGACTCGACTGGTTTAGATGCGAAAAGTTCCAGCGTTGTTGTTATTTTGTCTGTTCAGTTTCATCCACTGGCTTTGGTTTAAACATTGGGGAAGAACATTCATAATGTTCAGTCTGGATGTCGATGTAATCATCAGTATTGTTATCAAATGCTTGTAGGTCAGCATCGATTTTTCTCATTTCTTCATCACTGATTGTGAATCCCGGCATTTTTCGCTTACATGTGTAAATCACATCATGAATATTGCCATCAAATATAGCTTTTGTCTTTTCAGTTACAGCTGTGTTTTCTATGTCGTCGAACTTACGTTTGCCAGTGAATGAGTTTATCGGAGTGACTTCATCAAAGTTGGTAGACGTTTCTTTTTGAAGAGATGGATTTACATTCTTATGAAGAACTTCATGTATTTCTGCAATAAGATCATCCACATAGCTAAGCATACCTTCGATTCTTTTGTCTTCATCGTCGTCAAATGGAAATGAGAAATTTCGTCCCGCATCTTCTTCAGCGTTTTCTGGCTCTTTCTTCGAGCTCTCGGTACGGTATATGTCCTTTACCGGCTTCACAGACTTAGGACAAGCATTTTCTTCGCTAGCGTGTTCCTGTGTGGTTGCAATTCCTCCAAGAGTGTACTCCCTCTTCGACTCATATGCAGAATTTTGTTCAAATTCATACATTGTTTCTTTAGGAATGTACCGCTTCTTCTTTTTTTCGTAGATAAATGAGGATAACAACACTATTTTGTATCAAATAGAAAACGTGTCTTGCTAGCTCGGAAGCAAAAGCAGATATGACTGAATTCTTAAGAGCGTTGCTAACGTCAACTGGACGTCAGTGACGTCAATATAAAACGTCCTTTGCTTTAAATACTCGTTTATAAATGCGAGACCGGCTAACTATGATGTGTACTTAAACCTTCTCAGTCAGTGAATATTGAAGTTAAAATATAAGGCCTTGTCTAATTTATATTTAAATTTTCACTATGATCATATGTGTGTCATATACTTCAAGTTTATGAAAATTATGGAACATTCTGGAAATTAAGATAACTCGGGATGTACCAGCATCACCTGCGGATGGAATCACTTTTCTGTCTTCAAGCTCAAGTTACACACCGTCTAAGATGACAAATAATGCACTAATTTAATTAGTTTAAAATACTGCTTTTTATAATATGTATACTGTTCGTTTATTCATGTATCAGTTAATTTAATTCTATGTAAAGTAGCATTCAAATATATACATGTAATTACCTTTATACGCATATACACTGGCATGTACAAGCAAACAAAGTAGTTGTGTTGCAAATGTAAGGATGTACA